>NC_143045.1:30577500-30762500 GCF_057628025.1 Oncorhynchus mykiss
GTCTGTCTGTGACAGTTCGTCTTGTTTGTCAAGTCAACCAGCGGTTTGTCTCAGCTCCTGCTTTCCCCTGTCGCTCTTTTCCTCGCTCTCCTGGTTTTGACCATTGCCTGTCCTGACTCAGAGCCCACCTGGCTGACCTCTCTGCCTGCCCCTGAGCCTGCCTGCCGTCCTGTGCCTTTGCCCTTACTCTTGATTACCGACCTCTACCTGACCTGACCCTGACCCTGAACCTGCCTGCCGTCCTGTGCCTTTGCCACTACTCTGGGTTATCGACCCCTGCCTGCCTTGACCTGTCACTTGCCTGCCCCTGTTGCTGTTATAAACAATGTTACTTCAACACAGTCTGCATTTAGGTCTTGCCTGAAACGTGATGGCTTTATTGGTATGGGAAACATGTTTACAATGCCAAAGCAAGTGAAATAGATAAACAAAAGTGAAAGAAATCATATAAAATGAACAGTTAACATCACACGCAAAAAGGTTACAGGAAGGAATAAAGACATTTCAAATGTAATGTAATGGCTTGACACAATGTTGTAACGATGTGCAATTAGTTACAGTAGAAAAGGGAAAAAATAAATCAACATCAACATGGGTTGTATTTACAAGAGTGTTTATTCACTGGTTGCCCATTTCTTTTGGCAACAGGTCAGAAATCTTGCTGCTGTGATGGCACACTTTGGTTTGTCACCCAGTAGATATAGGAGTTTATCAAAATTGGATTTGTTTTCAAATTCTTTGTGGGTCTGTGTAAACTGAGGGAAATATGTGTCTCTATGGTCATATGTTTTGCAGGAGGTTAGGAAGTGCAGCTCAGTTTCCACCTCATTTTGTGGGCAATGTACACACAGCCTGTCTTTTGAGAGTCAAGTCTGCCTACGGCGGGCTATGCTCACTGAGTCTGTACATAATCAAAGCTTTCCTTCATTTTATGTCAGTCGCACTGGTCAGGTATTCTAACACTGCCTGCTCTCTGTTAAGGGCCAAATGGCATTCTAGTTTGCTCTATACTTTTGTTAATTCATTCCAATGTGTGAAGTTATGATCTTTCTCGTGATTTTGTTGCTGTCCTGTGGCTCTGTGGGGTCTGTTTGTGTTTGTGAACAGAGCCCCAGGACCAGCTTGCTTAGGGGCTGTGTGTATTATTATGTGACCCTACTGGTCCTTGAATAAGAATATTTGGTAGTAGGAATCCTTCCAGAATCCTTGTCCAAAATCCAGTTGAAGGTTTGGAGTTTTGATTTGGAGTGAAGGTCATGTTGTGGAGGGTAGTATTCTGTATATGTCCTTGTGAAAAAAATCTGAGTTTATCTAACTCTGAATCTATCTTTTAGTAAAAACGTGTTGAAGAATTCAGGAGCTTATCTGCTCATGACCTCTCGCTCTCACTCTCTCTCAATTCAATTCAATTAAATTGGCTTTATTTATTTATTTTTGGGAAACTTGTACATTATGTTAATATCTTTCTCTCTCTCTTACACACACTTCGCTTCCCTCCCTTTCCTTCTGTTACTCTTTCTCTACCCCTCTCTCCCTGCCCCCCATTTCTCTCTATCTCTCTCTCATCTATCTCTTTCTCTCCCTCACCACCTCTCTCCTGCCCAGTCATTAGTTGACTGGTGTTCCTGGCAGCGCCCTCCTGTTCCATCCACACAAACAGCACTTTGAGTTGGACTACTCTAACCAAAAACATCTGAAGAGCATTTTAAGAGCACATCCTATTTGGAGAAAAAAAACTATCCTGAAAGAAAAACGCTGGGATGGAACTGAAACCCAAGTGTGCGGAGTGGACATGTCATAGCAGACTTGTCATAGCAGACAAGTGTAGTGCACTGCACTCCCCACTAAGAGCTAAGTTGTGGGGGAGCTGTCATGACAAATTCTGTTCGGCCTGGAAAACCTGTCCACGTTCTGCATCAATGGGAATGTGGAATAGCAGCAACAGTCTAACCTCCAGCCAGCCAACTAATGATCCATTAGAATCCCATTGTTGCTAAAACCGGACAGGTTTTGGCAGCTGGAGAGACGCTGACATGACATAGCTTACTGCACCACCCTGGGAATGGAAGGTGGTGATTTAAAAAAAACTGTAATCAGAGGCGTCATGTACATAGGGGGTACAGGGGCAAATGTGTTTTGTTTAAACATTTATTTGTAATTGTTTTGTAAAAGGTTTTGTTGTTGTTACTCTGTAATACCACTAGCCACCTAGCAATTTTATGATGTTGACTTTAGCCCAGATACTGTAGGTTCCCATCTCCCAACCTCTTAACTAGTTACCAGGAAGCCATTTCAGGCTATCAATAAAGTTCAAGTAGCTAGCTTGTCAAACTATCTCAGCTGGCATGCCTGCTGTCAAAGCTAGATAGAAAGGAATTAGTAAATGTACTGAATATGACTTGCATTCCTTTCAATCTTTTACCCACCAGTCAGAAGGATACCGATAGCTCAAGGGGTATGCTTAGATATGTTGAAAAATAAACTTATTTTTTTACACAGAATTAAGCATAATGATTATGGCTCTAGATTACAGGAGAAAGGGTGTTTCAGGTATTTGAAAAATACAAAATTCTCCAACTTTTGGACCACCCCAGCACCCCAGGTGTTGTGCCCCCTCATATTTTCGAATGCATGACGCCCCTGACTGCAAAAAAGGGGTAATACAGTGCCTTCGGAAAGTTTTCAGACCCGTTAACTTTTTCCCCATTTTGTTACATTACAGCCTTATTCTAAATTTTATTAAATCAAACAATTCCTCAGAAATCTACACACAATACCCCATAATGACAATGCGAAAACAGGTTTTTAGAAATTCTTGCACATTTATAAAAAAAAAATGGAAATACCTTATCTACATACAGTACCAGTCAACAGCTTGGACACACCTACTCATTCAAGGGATTTTCTTTATTTTCACTATTTTCTAAATTGTAGAATAGTAGTGAAAACTATGATATAACACATATGGAATCATATAGTAACCAAAAAAGTGTTAAACAAATCAAAATATATTTTATATTTGAGATTCTTCAAAGTAGCCATCTTTTGCCTTGATGACAGATTTGCACACTCTTGGCATTCTCTCAACCAGCTTCATGAGGTAGTAACTCGGAATGCATTTCAGTTAAGAGGTGTGCCTTGTTAAAAATTAATTTGTGGAATTTATTTCCTTCTTAATGCATTTGAGCCAATCAGTTGTTTTGCGACAAGGTAAGGGTGGTATACAGAAGACCAAGTCAATATTATGTCAAGAACAGCACAAATAAGCAAAGTGAAATGACAGTCCATTATTACTTTAAGACATGAAGGTCAGTCAATTCTGAAAATCTCAAGAACTTTGAAAGTTTCTTCAAGTGCAGTTGCTAAAAACATCAAGCGCTGTGATGAAACTGAATCTCATGAGGACCGCCACAGGAAAAGAAGACCCCGAGTTACCTAGCTATCTGTGCAGCTTACCGATCGCTGAAGCTGTGCACAGACCATCTGTAAATAGCCCATCCAACTACCTACCTCATCCCCATATTATTTTATTTGTGGCAGCAGGTAGCCTAGTGATTAGAGCGGTGGACTTGTAACCCGAAAGGTTGCAAGATCAAATCCCCGAGCTGACAAAGTAAAAAGCTGTTGTTCTTCCCCTTAACAAGGCACTTAACCCACTGTTCCTAGCCCATCATTGAAAAGAACAATTTGTTCTTAATTCACTTGCCTAGTTAAATAAATAAATAAATCTTTGCTCTTTTGCACACCAGTATTTCCAGTATTTCTACTTGCACATCATCATCTGCACATCTATCACTCCAGTGTTAATTTGCTAAATTGTAATTACTTCACTACTGTGGCCTATTTATTGCCTTATGCCATTTGCACACACTGTATATAGAGTTTTCTATTGTGTTGTTGACTGTACGTTTGTTTATTCCATGTGTAACTCTGTGTTGTTGTTTGTGTCACACTGATTTGCTTTATCTTGGCCAGGTCACAGTTGTAAATGAGAACGTGTTCTAAACTGGCCTACCTGGTTAAATAAAAATAAAAATAAAATAAAAACCTCTTACACTCTCTTTTGCACCCATGTATTTTTTCACCTCTGATCCTACAATTTAAAGTTTACTGCTAAAGAGCATTGTTCTTTGTTCCTGTCACGTGTGCTCCCTCTCCCGCCTCTAGTCACCAGGCCGCTCGTGATGGCGCACACCTGTCACCATCGTTATGCACACCTGCGTGTCATCAGACTCACCTGGACTCCATCACTTCCCTGATTACCTTCCCTATATATGTCACTCATTTTGGTTCCTTCCCCAGGCATTATTATTTCTGTGTCATGTCTGTGCATTGTCCGTGTTGTTGTGTTGTGTTGTGTTGTGTTGTGTTGTGTTTATTTATTAAAGCACTCACTCCCTGAACTTGCTTCCTGAGTCTCAGTGCACATCGTTACAGTTCCTCAGTTCACGGACCGCCAGCTGTTCCTCCAGCAGGCAGTTCTGTCTTCTCTGAGAACAACACAATTCTTTAATGTCTCTGGTGAACAGGCTGAACCGGTGAAGGCTTAAAGAATGAAGCAGACTTACTCCATAATGTAGCTGTCACACAAAATGCACATTTACCACATTCTGTAAGTCTTTGCTTTAAAGGATTCCATTCCCCTTTCTTGTATTTTTCCTATCAGGCCCACAGATGATCCCCACAATGAAAAGGCTTTCACACTAGTATCGGAAATCCAGACCTTGGAGCAACGTAAACTAGGCAACAACACAAGGTCTTGGGAGGATGTCAGATTTTCTTGGCCATTTCAAAAGGGGAAAGAAAATTGTTCTCGAGAGGGTCCTCTTCCCAACTAATCACACATTTGGGTAGGTGGGGCTTGAAATGAGGACAGGAATCGTGCTCATGGTTAGTTAGGGCAAAAAACGGATACGTCAATGACATATGCATAGTTTTTTCAAAGGCCAAACCCACTACCAGTGTGGTGTGCCAAAGACTTCCATTTCTGTGACATATGACCATAGCACCGGTTTCAGTCGAAGTGTCAATGCCGTTTAGCAAACTCCAGGCCGTGCTAGGGTTAGATGACATGAAAATGTAAAATATGGTGGTGGATCTTTGTTGTTAGGTGCTATTTTGCTTCCACTGGTCCTGGAGCCCTTGTTAAGGTCAACGGTATCATGAACTTTACCAAGTACCAGGACATTTTAGCCAAAAACCTGGTTGCCTCTGCCAGGAGGCTGAAACCTGGTCGCAAGTCAATCTTCCAGAAAGATAATAACCCCAAGCACACATCATAATCCACAAATAAATGGTTAATTGACCGCAAAATCCACCTTCTGCAATGGCCATCTGTCACGATACTTAAACCCCATTGAAAACCTGTGGTTTGAATTGAAGAGAGCAGTCCATAAGCGCAGACGAAGGATATCAAGGATGTGGAAAGATTCTGTACGGAGGAATGATCTAATATCCCTCCCAATGTGTTCACCAATTTCATAAAACATTTCAGAAAAAGGCTCAGTGTAGTTATCCTCTTAAAACTTATTAAACACAATCTATTTTTCTATAACTTATCTTTATCAAGGGTGTAATAACTCCGGACCCCACTGTAGGTATATAACGTTCAATACCCGCTAGTTATCAGAATCCAGATAAGAGCTGTTCAGTTCTACCACCACCGAAAAGGAAGAGATGCCCACACATTCCACCTTAAAGCCCTCACCCATAGAGAGATGAACGTAGAGAACAATCCCCTTAGCCAGCTGGTACTGGGAATCTGTTACAAACACAAACACACCCTACACAGCCCCAGGACAGCAACACAAATAGACCCAACCAAATTATGAGACAGCAAAAAGGCAACTATTTGACACACTGGAAAGAATTAACAGAAAAACAGAGCAAAATGCTATCAGGCCCAGAACACCTGACCACTGTGACTACTTACACTCAGTGACTTTTTGTGGGAAGCTTGTGGAAGGCTACCCAAAACGTTTGACCCAAGTTAAACAATTTAAAGGCAATGCTACCAAAAAACTAATTGAGTGTATGTAAACTTCTGACCTACTGGGAATGTGATGAAAGAAATAGAAGCTGAAATAAATAAATCTCTCTACTATTATTCTGACATTTCACATTCTTAAAATAAAGTGGTGATCCTAACTGACCTAAGACATGGTCTTTTTAATCAGATTAAAGGTCAGGAATTGTCAAATACTGAGTTTAAATATATTTGGCTAAGGTGTATGTAAACTTCCGACTTCAACTGAATATATATATATAGAGAGAGAAAGAGACAGACAGAGATAGAGAGATAGAGAGAGAGAGAGAGAGAGAGAGAGAGAGACAGGGAGGCCGAGAGAGAGAGAGCGTGAGAGAGAGAGACAGGGAGCCATATATACATATACAGTGCCTTGCGAAAGTATTCGGCCCCCTTGAACTTTGTGACCTTTTGCCACATTTCAGGCTTCAAACATAAATATATAAAACTGTATTTTTTTGTGAAGAATCAACAACAAGTGGGACACAATCATGAAGTGGAACGACATTTATTGGATATTTCAAACTTTTTTAACAAATCAAAAACTGAAAAATTGGGCGTGCAAAATTATTCAGCCCCCTTAAGTTAATACTTTGTAGCGCCAAAATCTTTTTGTATCCAAATCCGGCTTTAAACTTCTTCACAACAGTATCTCGGACCTGCCTGGTGTGTTCCTTGTTCTTCATGATGCTCTCTGCGCTTTTAACGTACCTCTGAGACTATCACAGTGCAGGTGCATTTATACGGAGACATGATTACACACAGGTGGATTGTATTTATCATCATTAGTCATTTAGGTCAACATTGGATCATTCAGAGATCCTCACTGAACTTCTGGAGAGAGTTTGCTGCACTGAAAGTAAAGGGGCTGAATAATTTTGCACGCCCAATTTTCCAGTTTTTGATTTGTTAAAAAAGTTTGAAATATCCAATAAATGTCGTTCCACTTCATGATTGTGTCCCACTTGTTGTTGATTCTTCACAAAAAAATACAGTTTTATATCTTTATGTGTGAAGCCTGAAATGTGGCAAAAGGTCGCAAAGTTCAAGGGGGCCGAATACTTTCGCAAGGCACTGTATATATATATATATATATATATATATATATATATATATATATATATATATATATATATATATATATATATATATAGAGAGAGAGAGAGAGAGAGAGAGAGAGAGAGAGAGAGAGAGAGAGAGAGAGAGAGAGAGAGAGAGAGAGACAGGGAGGCAGAGAGATTGACAGAGATTGAGAGAGGCAGAGAGAGAGAGAGAGAGAGAGAGAGGCAGAGCGAGAGAGAGAGGCAGAGCGAGAGAGAGAGGGAGAGGGAGAGAGAGAGGGAGAGAGACAGGGAGGCCAGGAGAGAGAGAGAGACAGGGAGGCAGAGAGATTGGCAGAGATTGAGAGAGGCAGAGAGAGAGAGATAGGGGGAGTGACAGAAATGGAGTAAGGGAGAGGAGCGTTGAGGCTGGCAGGATAATTCCAATACTCTGCTGTTGTGCAGATTGTAGCTAAAGGCAAAGCAGTCAATCAACCACTCTTGGCCATTCCAGCCCCAGATGGTGTGTGTGTGTGTGTGTGTGTGTGTGTGTGTGTGTGTGTGTGTGTGTGTGTGTGTGTGTGTGTGTGTGTGTGTGTGTGTGTGTGTGTGTGTGTGTGTGTGTGTGTGTGTGTGTGTGTGTGTGTGTGTGTGTGTGTGTGTGTGTGCGTGTGTGTGTGTGTGTGTGCGTGTGTGTGCGTGTGTGTGCGTGTGTGCGTGTGTGTGTGTGTGTGTGTGCGTGCTTGCGTACTTTGTTCATGCGCCTGCTCCTCCGCAAATGCATGTACTTCAGTGAGTTTGTGTGTATTTATGTCAAATCAAAATCAACATGTGATTAGCAGATGTTATTGCGGGTGTAGTGAAATGCTTGTACTTCTAGCACCGACAGTGCAGTAATATCTAACAAGTCATATCTATCAAATTACACAACATATTCCCAATACACACAAATCTAAGTCGGAATGAATTAAGACTATATACATATGGATGAGCGATGTCAGAGCGGAACGAACTAAAATACAATGGAAGGGTATAGAAATAACAGTATATACAAATGAGATGAGTAATGCAAGATATTTAAACATTGCAAGTGACTAAGATACCGTAGAATAGTAGAGAATACAGTATATACAATATTGTTCAAAAGTTTGGGGTCACTTGGAAATGTCCTTGTTTTTTAAATAAAGCAAATTTCTTCGTCCATTAAAATAACATAAAATTGATCAGAAATACAGTGTAGACATTGTTAATGTTGTAAGTGACTATTGTAGCTGGAAACTGTGGATTTTTTATGGAATTTCTACATAGGCGTACAGCAGCCCATTATCAGAAACCATCACTCCTGTGTTCCAAAGGCACGTTGTGTTAGCTAATCCAAGTTTATCATTTTTAAAGGCTAATTGATCATTAGAAAACCCTTTTGCAATTATGTTAGCACACCTGACAACTGTTGTACTGACCTTCATTAGACTAGTTGAGTATCTGGAGCATCAGCATAGACTGACGAGTTTCAGAAGAAAGGTCTTTGTTTCTGGACATTTTGAGCCTGTAATCGAACCCACAAATGCTGATGCTCCTGATACTCAACTAGTCTAAAGAAGGCCAGTTTTACTGCTTCTTTAATCAGAACAAAGGTTTTCAGCTGTGCTAACATAATTGCAAAAGGGTTTTCTAATGATCAATTAGCCTTTTAAAATTATGAACTTGGATTAGCTAACACAACATGCCATTGGAACACAGGAGTGATGGTTGCTGATAATGGGCCTCTGTAAGCATATGTAGATATTCCATTAAAAAAATCTGCAGTTTACAGCTACAACAGTCATTTACAACATTAACAATATCTACACTGTATATCTGATCAATTTGATGTTATTTTAATGGACAAAAAATGTGTTTTTCTTTCAAAAACAAAGACATTTCTAAGTGACCCCAAACTTTTGAGCGGTAGTGAACATATGAGATGAGTAATGGCAGATATATAAACATTATTAAAGTGACTCGTGTTCCATTCCTTAAAGTGGCCAGTGATTCCAAGTCTACGCTTATAGTTAGCAGCTTCTAATGTGCTAGTAATGGCTGTTTAACAGTTTGATGGCCTTAAGATAGAAGCTGTTTTTCAGTCTCTCGGTCCCTACTTTGATGCACCTGTACTGAGCTCGCCTTCTGGATGATAGCGGGATGAACAGGCAGTGGCTCGGGTGGTTGTTGTCCTTGATGATCTTTTTGATGATATTTTTGGCCTTCCTGTGATATCGGTGCTGTACGTGTGGTTATGTGAGTGTGCGTGTGTGTTTGTGTGTGGTTATGTGTGTGTGTGTGTGGTTATGTGTGAGTGTGTGTGTCTGTGTGCATTCTTGAATATGTGCGTACAGAAGAAGCAGCCTATGTCACCAAGGCTGAACAAGCCATCTGTTCCACCAAGCAGTCTCAACTCCGTCCATACGCACACCTTCTCCTCCTCACTGTATCTGTCCAAACTTCTGGAGGGAATTGGGACTGGGCAGGGAGTCAGGGCTGGAGGAGTATTGGGACTGGGCAGGGAGTCAGGGCTGGAGGGGTATTGGGACTGGGCAGGGAGTCAGGACTGGAGGGCCATTGGGACTAGGCAGTGAGTCAGGGCTGGAGGGGCATTGGGACTGGGCAGGGAGTCAGTGCTGGAGGTGCATTGGGACTGGGCAGGGAGTCAGGGCTGGAGGGGCATTGGGACTGGGCAGGGAGTCAGGGCTAGAGGGACATTGGGACTGGGCAGGGAGTCAGGGCTGGAGAGGCATTGGGACTGGGCATTGAACTCGGCAGGGAGTCAGTGATGGAGGGGCATTGGGACTGGGAAGGGAGTCGGGGACTTTGTATTTTGTGCTGTGAAACTGTGGCAGCTGAGGTAGAATGATTAGCGCTTGGTTCTGCTGCAGACATCCTACTAATGCTCCAGCTTACTGCTCTAGTCCCAGCTCAACACAGGGCCCTGGTCAGCAGCTGGGAAGGTGATTAGAAGCACTGATGTAATG
Organism: Oncorhynchus mykiss; assembly: GCF_057628025.1. Classification (NCBI taxonomy): domain Eukaryota; kingdom Metazoa; phylum Chordata; class Actinopteri; order Salmoniformes; family Salmonidae; genus Oncorhynchus; species Oncorhynchus mykiss. The sequence goes on from NC_143045.1 coordinate 30,587,574, forward strand.
TCATGTAATGTGTGTGTGTGCAGGGGGAATATCAATGATGTCATGAATATGACTTTGTATTAATTAATTTCAATGCTTCATGAATGACTGGCTGATGGCAATACTATTTTCATGGTACTGTGAACCCCAGTTGTTTGGACGATGCTCTGATGTCAATGTGCAGAGTAGGGAGTTTGTTGTCAGTGAGAAGTGTAAATAACTGGGGTGGTTTTGAGTCTGACTCAATGAGATGATGCCACCTCCTCATTCAGTCCCATCCTTGTCTGGCTGTGTCTGTCTGTCACTATTTGTGTGAGTGACATCACTTATCTCAGAAGTCCAGAGGCATACTTTTTTTGTTTGGGAGGGGGGGTCTCCAGAAGTTTGTTTTGACATTTGTCAGGTTTGTTTCTTTGGGGAGACGTAGTCTGTGCGTTTGCTTTTCATTTGGCCTACTTAGTGTTAGAAACAGTATTGGAAACTGAAAAAAAAACATTGATAAAAATAAATGTCATGCAATGGTGGATTACTTTGACAACCAGGGACCAATGAGCTTGAGTTTGATGTTAGATGTGCAGGGCTTTAAATTCGGGAGTGGTAAACTGAGGTGCTGGGAAACAAAATGGTGTCCTACTATCTAATCTTATCTTTCAGAGGAAGAGGCAAATTGAGAGGTTTTACACTCACCAAAATGTAAGCTTGTCGCCTGCCTTCCCACCTTTGGGACAACAACTCTCATTGTTAGGGCCGAGACATGTGTACCTCATTCCTCATCCTCATTATACAGATCTCTACCATCATCCAAAGCCAGTAAACCGTTGTTCCAGCTAACATAATATTGGCCATTTTGTCTCTGTTGTGGAGTAGCCTACAAAGGAGAATATATTTCCACTCCTGAAATTATTAGTGTTTAGACACGACAATGAACAGATTTCCATTATCGATAAGGTCAATGACACTTAATCCTGCTGTGTTCTGGTCAAATTGTACTGATTTACAAGTTCTCTGAAAAATGTAGTTAATTTAATCTGATTGTAATAAGGTTCCATGACTTTGTCCACACAGGGCATAAAAATATTTGTTGATTGTCATAAAAACTTTGGGTGTTTTAACTTTTGTACACCAGTGGTGTCCCCGGTCAAAAATGACCGGTCATTAGAAATGAATGGTTGAGACTACAAGTAGTGTATACAATTGAATTCAGACACATGCCCATTCATCAGATGGACACACTTCCTCTACCAGACCCATGGCTTCCCCCACAGGAACCTTTCCCCATGGCGGTCTCACAAACAATCACGGCATTGTTTCAATAACATATAGAACTGTTCTGGCAGCTGATATATAAACCTTTGAGGCCTTGCTGACAACTCATTCTGTGGCAGCACAATGACCAAACGGTATACTATTTGTGAGGCTCTTGATTATATCTTTGATCATGACACTGGTGAGGAGGAGAGAGTCCTTGTTAAACTTTGACACAAAGTAGTCTGTGATAACAGCACAATATGTTTTATCTGAGTATTTGTTATAGTCAAAATAATCCATACAATACACTTTTTTTTAAACTCAAAAATGAGTTGTATGAGCTCAGGTCAATGAGGCCGACAGGCCTTAAATAGCAAATAGAAGTTAAGAACTTGTAATGTTCACAAGAACTTAAGTTGATGAAAAGATCTAACACAACATTAAGTGATAATATACAGTGGGGAGAACAAGCATTTGATAACCTGCAAAATTGGCTGTGTTTCCTACTTACAAATCATGTAGAGGTCTGTAATTTTTATCACTTCAACTGTGAGAGACGGAATCTAAAACAAAAATCCAGAAAATCACATTGATTGATTTTTAAGTAATTTGCATTTTATTGCATGACATAAGTATTTGATACATCAGAAAAGCAGAACTTAATATTTGGTACAGAAACCTTTGTTTACAATTACAGAAATCATACGTTTCCTGTAGTTCTTGACCAGGTTTGCACACACTGCAGCAGGGATTTTGGCCCACTCCTCCATACAGACCTTCTCCAGAACCTTCAGGTTTTGGGGCTGTTGCTAGGCAATACTGACTTTCAGCTCCCTCCAAAGATGTTCTATTAGGTTCAGGTCTGGAGACTGGCTAGGCCACTCCAGGACCTTGAGATGCTTCTTACGGAGCCACTCCTAAGTTGCCCTGGCTGTGTGTTTCGGGTCGTTGTCATGCTGGAAGACCCAGCCACGATCTATCTTCAATGCTCATACTGAGGGAAGGAGGTTGTTAGCCAAGATCTCGCGATACATGGCCCCATCCATCCTCCCCTCAATATGGTGTAGTCGTCCTGTCCCCTTTGCAGAAAAGCATCCACAAAGAATGATGTTTCCACGTCCATGCTTCACGGTTGGGATGGTGTTCTTGGGGTTGGACTCATCCTTCTTCTTCCCCCAAACACAGCGAGTGGAGTTTAGACCAAAAAGCTCTATTTTTGTCTCATCAGACCACATTACCTTCTCCCATTCCTCCTCTGGATCATCCAGATGGTCATTTGCAAACTTCAGACGGGCCTGGACATGCGCTGGCTTGAGCAGGGGGACCTTGCTAGCCCGGCCGATACGCGGAGCTGGAATGTACCGCACTGGGCTATGCACCCGCACTGGGGACACCGTGCACTTCACAGCATAACACGGTGCCTGCCCAGTCTCTCCAGCCCCCCGGTAAGCATAGGAAGTTGGCGCAGGTCTCCTACCTGGCGTCGCCACACTTCCTGTGTGCCCCCCCCAAGAAATGTTTGGGGCTGACTCTCGGGCTTCCATCCACGCCGCCGTGCTGCCTCCTCATACCAGCGCCTCTCCGCCTTCGCCGCCTCCAGCTCTTCTTTGGGGCGGCGATATTCTCCAGGCTGTGCCCAGGGTACTTTACCGTCCAATTCGTCCTCCCATGTCCATTCCTCTCGCTGCTCCTGCTGCCGTTTCTCCTGCTGCACCTTGGGGCGGCGACACTCCCCTGGTTTTGCCCAGGGTCCTCTTCCGTCGAGGATTTCTTCCCAAGTCCAGAAGTCCTTATTACGCTGCTCCTGCCCGTTACCACACCGCTTGGCTCTGTTGCGGTGGGTGATTCTGTAACAGCTTTCTTTAGGTGAAGTAGAGGCGGACCAAAATGCAGCGTGGTGGTTATTCATGTTCTTTAATTTCTAAAGACACTATACATGAAATAACTAAACAAAACAAGAAACGTGAAAACCTAACCAGTCCTATCTGGTGCAAACACAGAGACAGGAACAATCACCCACAAACACACAGTGAAACCCAGGCTACCTAAATATGGTTCCCAATGACTAACAATGACTAACACCTGCCTCTGATTGAGAACCTTATCAGGCCAGACATAGAAATAGACAAACAAGACATCCAACATAGAATGCCCACTCAGATCACACCCTGACCAACCAAAACATAGAAACATACAAAGCAAACTATGGTCAGGGTGTGACACTCTTAGATTCCATCTTGTTGGTGGCTATCCCTATCAATGTTCCTATAGCCAGAAACAAAATTAAAACAAGGCTGTAGAATAGAAAAAAACAGCTCAACCTAACTCTGACACAACAATTTACTGCCAATATCATGGTCAGCCCAGCGCACAGTAAAATAGGGAAGAAAATTGGTACATTTAGAAGCAATCAATTCAATGGGAATCGTGACAGTGTTCCCCTCATACTTACAACAGCACAGGTAAATCCCACCCCAGCTCTCACAAGTCCTTGATATTTTCTCCATAGTTCATCTTTAGGTGTGTCAGTCCATTAAAATAATATGATTGAGGAGACTCCTTGAAACCCGATGCAGTGTTTTTTATGTGCATTGTAGACATACCGCAATTGGATTTACTGGTGGTTCTGCTCTGTATTCCTGTGTTTTAAATGTGTTTGTTTTTGGCTTTGTAGCACTGATTTTGCTTTTGTAACGCTATCAACTCTGACCTCCCTTTTCAATGTGTGCTTTGTGCTTTGAAGATGGTTTTGTAAATAATGGCGTCGGAGTGTAACGGTTTTCCTCCTCTTCTGAGCAATGAAATACAAAACATAGAACAAAAACATAGAATGCCCAACCCAACTCACGCCCTGACCAAACTAAAATAGAGACATAAAAAAGGAACTAAGGTCAGGACGTGACACGGAGAGGAGGGCTGCCGTTTTTATGGGCTCCTAACCAACTGTGCTAGAGTTTATTTAGAAAATATTTTCTTAACTCTATTTCTTGAACGTCAACGTTGGTTAAGGGCTTGTAAGTAAGCATTTCACGATAAGGTCTACTACACCTGTTGTATTCGGCACATGTGACAAATATAATTTGATTTTATCATGGGTAAACATATTTCCTTTATACTGCAGTTATCTTCCACACATACCAATAGATCCCACTTCATTTTCATCCACTTTAAACTGGACACATCACATAGCTCACACATCAAAGCAGTAGGTGCATGAAGCAAAGAGGAAGATTCTCAGAAAATATTGCACCCACTGTTCCAGGAACTGGTAGCCTAGTAACCATTGATATCCTATAGGAATGTGTCACTGAACTGATGCCAACCGCTACACCTGATTCAGGGCTTGATGTTTAGTTGATTAGTTCATTAAAGTGTGATAGTGTTGGACTGAAACAGAATGTCCAGCCAGGGAAGGCCCTAGGATCAGAATGGAAATTCTTGACTGTCTAGCTTGACAGGCTAAACAAATGTCTTGTTGTGGTAACAAAGCTGATATGCCCCGAAGGCAGAGACGTTTTTGAGCCATAGAGATCTGCCAGTTGCTTCTCCGTTCTTTCCCTCTTTGGGACTTTTGCTCATCAAGTGTTTGTTTGAAGTCCAGCATTGAAACGATACTGGACAAAGTCCCAAGTGATACAAAATCTGGCTTAGGATGAAGTCCATTTTTGTATTGGTTTTGCCAAATTCATATTTTATTGTTTGTTTGAAAGCCCTCCAAGCGTGTTCCTCCTCTCTGTGCATTTACAGCCAGGCTGATGTATCTCGCTACACTGGCTATATTATCCTCAGGGAACTGCAAATGCTGTTATGTTCCAGTGCCCCAACAAGGGAGAGTGGATAGCTACTATATCCCCCTGCTCTCTCTCTCTTTCTTTCTCTCTTTGTGCTCTATATCACCCACTCACACACATATCGTAAATTCTTTCTTTCTTTCTTTGTGCTCTATATTGCCCACTCACACACATACTGTATACGGTTTCTTTCTTTCTTTGTGCTCTATATCGCCCACTCACACACATACTGTATACGGTTTCTTTCTCTCTTTGTGCTCTATATTGCCCACTCACACATACCGTATATTCTTTCTTTCTTTCTTTTTTACAGACAATGGTTGTGGGTATTCAAGGTTAAGTAATTATCTTAAATATGCATTTACCCAGATTAACAGAAACAATGTGTCATGATTATAAATGTAATTGCTACCATACATAATCATTATTAAGAAACCATGCAGAAACAATTTCACAGTTTGCTATTTCTGCCAGGGTGGGTGACAGAAGAACTGCCGGTGCTTCTTGTGCTTCAGCACCACCTGAAAAAGCTCAATATTGTGTTCTCATTGGCCAGAAAAACACAATTTTACCTAATGGGTTTATTAAAGATTGTGAACTAGTTATGTCTTCTTTTATTTTCCACTTTTACGTATCAATAAGAAAATAATAACAATGACAAGAAATTTGCTTTAAAATGTTCTGCTTTACTAAAATAACCTAATTTCTCAATAAACCAGTTGAAAACCAGTTTACAGCAGTATCCTATAAGATGTCAGATACACACATGGTCCTGAAGGTTGTATGACCATGATCTCACCATGACGTTAAGGCCCTTCCAGTTTTCTGTAACTAATCGACAAAAATACCTCACTGTCAGAGCATGAGAGCACAACGGAATCCCCCAGCCCCTCAGTCTTTCAGCCCTCCCAAAAAGTCAGCATGTGGAGAACTTTTTATGAGTCATCGTTGTCAGGTCACATCCATCTATCTGTATATGACAGATTGCTCTCAAGGCCTGTCGTCTGCCACTGGTGAACAGAAATGGATACCCGGGGCCCAGGGTTGGTTAAACGCTCACAGTTTGGCTTCAATGATTGACAAATGCTCCACAGCTGCTCCTTTCAAGGTTTCAAGTTTTATTAGTCGTATGTATGGGATACGCATGGTATACATCGTCCAACATCGTCCAGCAGGTTCCTTCTCGACAATTCAACAACAATAGCAAGTAGTGAAAAATAAGAATATGAACATAAAGTAAATGGCTCAATACCATAGAATATTTTTTTTAGCATAAGTATAATACAGGAAGGCACAATTTATAGTATGATATTTATAGGTATTTTGGGGAAGGGAAGGATGGGGGCAAGCTTCCTGGGCCCAAGCTGCCTGCCATCCAGGACCACTATACAAGGCGGAGTCAGAGGAGACTGTCTATGACTCCATAGACTGTTCTCTCTGCTACCGCATGGCAAGCGGTACCGGAGTGCCAAGTCTAGGTCCAAGAGGCTTCTAAACAGCTTCTACCCCCAAGCCATAAGACTCCTGAACATCTCATCAAATGGCTACCCAGACTATTTGCATTACTCTCTGTTATCTATGCATAGTCACTTTAATAAATCTACCTACATGTACATATTACCTCAATTACGTCGACTAACCAGTGCCCCCGCACATTGACTCTCTAACAGTACCCCCTGTATATAGCCTCGCTATTGTTATTTTACTGCTGCTCTTTAATTATTTGTTACTTTTATGTAGGTATTTTTCTTAAAACTGCATTGTTGGTTATGGGTAAACAATTAACTGAAAAGTTATTTTACTGCTGCTATTTAATCTTTTTTTTATTTTCTTTTTTTTAGGTATTTTTCTTAAAACTGCATTGAGGGTTAAGGGCTTGTAAGTAAGAACTTAACTGCTGCTGTATTTGGCGCATGTGACAAAAAAAATAGATTTTGATTTGTAAGGGCTATTTGACCAAGGAGGGTGATAGAGTGCTGTATCAGATGACATGGCCTCCACAATCACCCGACCTCAAACCAGTTGAGATTTGGGATGAGTTGGACCGCAGAGTGAAGGAAAAGCAGCCAACCAGTGCTCAGCATATGTGGGAAATCCTTCAAAAGACTGTTGGAAAAACATTCCTCATGAAGCTGGTTGTGAGAATTCCAAGAGTGTGCAAAGCTGTCATCAAGGCAAAGGGTGGCTACTTTGAAGAATCTATAATATATTGGGATTTGCTTGACACTTTATTGGTTACTATATGATTCCATATGTGTTATTTCATAGTTTTGATGTCATCACTATTATTCTACAATGTAGAAAATACTGCAAATAAAGAAAAACCCTTTAATGAGTAGGTGTGTCCAAACTTTTGACTGGTACTGTATATTCAGCCATGGACTGTATGAAATAATTATTGTGTTCAAATATTGCTGTTAGATGTTATTAACTAAGTAAGCAAACCATTTACAGTATTTTCCAGGAATTGTTTCAATATTTAAGTATCATGCCTACTGCATGTAAAGAGCACATAGATGTATTCCCAATACATTTAAAACAGTAATTTCTAATCTTTGCTGTGTTTCTTAGGTTAAGGTAGACTAACGGTTAAGAGTGTTAGGCTGTAACCGTGGTTACTGTGGTATCTTCCAACCACAACACAGCATCACCCTCCTGTTGTGCTCGTTTCATGTTAATGAATTCTGTGTTCCAGGTCCAAAATGACGACTCCATTAAAGCTGATTAGAAATCCAATAGGCAAGCAGCTTGGTGAGAAGTCAACAACTGTTAGCGCAATTATTTGAAAATGGAAGAAGTTCAAGATGATGGTCAATCACCCTCGGTCTGTGGCTCCATGCAAGATCTCACCTTGTGGGGCATAAATGATCATGAGGATGGTGAGGGATCAGCCCAGAATTACACGGCAGGACCTGGTCAATGACCTGAAGAGAGCAGGGACCACAGTCTCAAAGAAAACCATTAGTAACACACTACGCCGTCATGGATTAAAATCCTGCAGCGCAAGTGCCATGAAGCCGGCTCTACGCAGCTGGTCTCCAGTGCGTCTCCTTGGGCCGGCTTACATGGCACTATCCTTGCGAACGGTGTCCCCGGTTTGCCTGCATAGCCCAGTGCGTGCTATTCCACCTCACCGCACTGGCAGCGCGACCGGGACCATTCAACCGGGTAAGGTTGGGCAGGCTCCGGTGCTCAAGAGCTCCAGTGCGCCTGCACAGTCCGGTCTATCCGTCACCACCTCCACGCACCAGCCCTCCGGTGGCAGCCCCCCGCACCAGGCTGTCTCTCCGGCTCATCCTTACAGGTGCTCCCGCCTGTCCAGCGCTGCCGAAGCCTGACCATAGTTTGCTTTGTATGTTTCTATGTTTTGGTTGGTCAGGGTGTGATCTGAGTGGGCATTCTATGTTGGATGTCTTGTTTGTCTATTTCTATGTCTGGCCTGATATGGTTCTCAATCAGAGGCAGGTGTTAGTCATTGTCTCTGATTGGGAACCATATTTAGGTAGCCTGGGTTTCACTGTGTGTTTGTGGGTGATTGTTCCTGTCTCTGTGTTTGCACCAGATAGGACTGGTTAGGTTTTCACTTTTCTTGTTTAGTTATTTCATGTATAGTGTCTTTAGAAATTAAAGAACATGAATAACCACCACGCTGCATTTTGGTCCGCCTCTACTTCACCTAAAGAAAGCCGTTACAAAGAGAGGTGGTTGCCTGTGAGATTGTGGGATAAGCATGGAAACCAAGTACTGTAGCAAAAGGGATTTAAAAAATACCATCTTAAACAGTCCGGGGACTATGGTTCCTTCGAACAGCAGCGAAACAGATATTAACAAGGTCTAACACACTACACACTGGTATTCAAAATGAGACATGTTCTGTGTTGTAGAGAAAGTGTATATCTATAAAGATACCTTCATAGAATATTACTCAAGTAAAAGTGAAAGTCACCCAGATAGAGGAGGAATGAGGCTTTGGATTTAACCAGGAAAAGCCCATTTAGACCCAGAGTCCCTTTTTCAAGGGAGACCTGGCCAAGAAGGCAGCAACAATCAATACATTACAGAATGAAAACATACAACAATACAACGACATGATCCAGCCTAAAAAAAGCATTTACACTCCTCTGTAACAGAGTCTCCCATCAATATTTTAAGTGAATTCAGTGGCACTAACGTATCTAGATGAAGCATGGATTGTAGACTATTCTATGCCTCTGGTGCACAAGAAGTGCCTAATACCTTGAATGTCCTGGGGACTTTAAGTAGCAACCACCTAGCAGACCGGGTATGGTAACTGCTGGTGGTGAAGGAGACCAGACTACAGAGGTAAAGAGGGAGTTCTCCCAAAAGGGCTTGGTAGATCAACACATACAAATGTAGCTTCCTGTGCATATAAAGTGAGGGCCAACCTACCATTTGGTACAAGCTGCAATGGTGGGTGAGTGACTTGGCATTTGTAATAAAGCGCAAGGATGCATGATAAACAGATTCCAGTCCCTGTAAGACGGAGGAGGCTGCATGATAAACAGAGTCCAGTCTCTGTAAGACGGAGGAGGATGCATGATAAACAGATTCCAGTCTCTGTAAGACGGAGGAGGCTGCATGATAAACAGATTCCAGTCTCTGTAAGATGGAGGAGGATGCATGATAAACAGAGTCCAGTCCCTGTAAGACGGAGGAGGCTGCATGATAAACAGAGTCCAGTCTCTGTAAGACGGAGGAGGATGCATGATAAACAGATTCCAGTCTCTGTAAGACGGAGGAGGCTGCATGATAAACAGATTCCAGTCTCTGTAAGACGGAGGAGGATGCATGATAAACAGAGTCCAGTCCCTGTAAGACGGAGGAGGATGCATGATAAACAGAGTCCAGTCCCTGTAAGACGGAGGAGGATGCATGATAAACAGATTCCAGTCTCTGTAAGACGGAGGAGGCTGCATGATAAACAGATTCCAGTCCCTGTAAAACGGAGGAGGCTGCATGTAAACAGATTTCAGTCCCTGTAAGACGAAGGAGGCTGCATGATAAACAGATTCCAGTCCCTGTAAAACGGAGGAGGCTGCATGTAAACAGATTTCAGTCCCTGTAAGACGAAGGAGGCTGCATGTAAACTGATTCCAGTCCCTGTAAGACGAAGGAGGCTGCATGATAAACAGATTCCAGTCCCTGTAAGACGGAGGAGGCTGCATGATAAACAGATTCCAGTCCCTGTAAGACGGAGGAGGCTGCATGATAAACAGATTCCAGTCCCTGTAAGACGGAGGAGGCTGCATGATAAACAGAGTCCAGTCTCTGTAAGACGGAGGAGGTTGCATGATAAACAGATTCCAGTCCCTGTAAGACGGAGGAGGTTGCATGCATATACAACAAGTCAACATAATCAATTACAGAGAGAAAAGTGGCCTGAACAAGCTTCTTTCTAGCCATAAGAGGGAAGCAAGCGTTATTGTTACGAAAATAAAAACCCAATTTAAATTTAAGCTTCCTCACAAGATTATCCATATTAACTTCAAAAGGACAACTTCTCATCCAACTATATACCTAGGTACTGTATTTTTAGGGTAACATTTTTTCAATAGATAAGCCACCAGATGTGACAATGCAGTTATTTATGATATTACTTAATAAGCAATGTGGGTTATTGACTAATTTGACACATGGTAAAACCATTCTGAATATCTGCAAATTTTTAGAAAAAAGTGTTAATGGTCTTCCTGGCTTCAAAGAGCTGACACCTGTCTGGTGACCAGATCACATCGAAGACTGAGTCTCAGGATTGTGGTCATCAGAATGGAACTCAACAGATTATGGTTCCTCCGATCTTAAACCGTTTGGGGACAGTATGGGACATAGAAATATCTGGTTCCTAGGAACGGCAGCAAAACAGATATTACTAAGGTCCCCTACACTAAAGACTGTTATTCAGAAGAGACATGTTCTGTGTTGTCCTCCATTGTGACTGCAAGTACTGTGGATCTGTAGAGAGGGGAAATAGAGGTGCGTATTTGCTATAATGGCACATCTAATATTTTTTAAGTGGATTTAAAAGGCTTTGACTGACCTTTGGAATTCTGCAATACAAGTAAATAAAGCACTTAACACTAGAACAGCCTAGCTTTTAGACTATAAGTACCCACTGGTGAATGTTGAGAACGCTGCCAGGCATCAAATATAGCATACGCATCAGATGCATATCGACCCTCAAGGTGCGCAAACATAAGCACCAAGGCTTGATAAATAGTGCATAAACAATTGTAAAGAATTAATTGCATTAAGAAATGTTCCCTGAAATATATCCATCTAAAAAATAACAACACTAGGTATTTGTTTAAATAGAGTCAAGGATGTGTTTTGTATAATTCTACATATTCATAGTAAAACATTATATTTCCAGCCAATGAAGCATCAACATACTAACAGTCTAATAAACACATTTCATACATGCTATGGTAAGATTAATAATTGTTTATAAAGGTCTTATATAACATAAAAAAAAACATTATTTCAAAGAACATAAGTATTTTCATTATTTTAGGTTATTATAAGTAAAAATGAAAAACCACAAGTTTAAGTGCATCACAAAGAAGTCCATTATAATTCATTTTGGCAGGTCTAAAGAAACATTTTGGGAAAAAAAAGAAGTGTATTTAAAAGAAAACAGAATAGCACATATTATGTTTATTATGTTACTAGTCTGCTTAGCCAGAGCAATGCTGCCACACTAGTGGTCATGTGCTGAATGCATGGACAGTGCAGATAGAGATGCACCTCTTGAATTCTGAGCTTTATTTGACAAAGGTGAGTGTCATAGAAACTGCAGAAAAATGCTATTTCTGATTCTATATAGAAATCCCAATGTTTTGATAAAGTGATGCTCCTTTCCCTGAATCTGTCAAGTACAACGTGTCAAGTACAACATCTGTCAAGTACAACATGTGTCAAGTACAACATCTGTCAAGTACAACACGTGTCAAGTACAACATCTGTCAAGTACAACATCTGTCAAGTACAACGTGTCAAGTACAACATCTGTCAAGTACAACATCTGTCAAGTACAACATGTGTCAAGTACAACATCTGTCAAGTACAACATCTGTCAAGTACAACATGTGTCAAGTACAACATCTGTCAAGTACAACATCTGTTAAGTACAACATCTGTCAAGTACAACATGTGTCAAGTACACCATCTGTCAAGTTCAACATGTGTCAAGTACAACATGTGTCAAGTACAACATCTGTCAAGCACAACATCTGTCAAGTACAACATCTGTCAAGTACAACATGTGTCAAGTACAACATGTGTCAAGTACAACATGTGTCAAATACAACATCTGTCAAGTACAACATGTGTCAAGGACAACATCTGTCAAGTACAACATCTGTCAAGTACAACATGTGTCAAGTACAACATGTGTCAAGGACAACATCTGTCAAGTACAACATCTGTCAAGTACAACATGTGTCAAGTACAACATCTGTCAAGTTCAACATGTGTCAAGTACAACATCTGTCAAGTACAACATGTGTCAAGCACAACATGTGCCCATCTCTTCATGGACAATTTGACAACTGATAATACTATCACTAATCAGACTATTGTCAATTCAATCTTGTCTATAAGCTAATTCTTACTACGTGTGAAATTCATTTCGGTATAGTTTAGGTGTAGTTTCGATTGGCCAGCTGTGCAGGCTGACTGGCATCGTTTGTTTCCCCTTGCTAATCAACTTGGATAGAGTAAAGTATATGCATTATTCTAAAGGCCGACTGCAAAGCATGTTTTCTTTTCCATTACAATAAATGTGATTAGTAATAGAGTTATAGTAAATGTGATTAGTAATAGAGTTATAGTAAATGTGATTAGTAATAGAGTTATAGTAAATGTGATTAGTAATAGAGTTATAGTAAATAAATCAGTCCCGTAACAGCTTATTTTTACAAAGTAAAACGTAGAAGAGAAGTTTATCAACCCGCGGTCAAATTATTAACGTGATAAATGTTGATATAACACAAATAGATATAACACAAACTCATCATTACACTATTGCCTTTATAAAGGGGGGAACGCACCTAATGTTTTGTGGAAAGTGTTAAGAAATGGAACGTCTTGTAATATTTTATGTTGTATATAATTGCCTTAAATGTTGCTGGACCCCAGGAACAGTAGCTTCTGCCTTAGCAGCAGTTAATGAGGATCTTTTATATATACAAATACATTAAATCAACCTCTTTATCCTCATCATTCAGTTAGGCCTAATTTAAATTAAATTGTGAAGCAACATGCACAATTATTACCCTTTCATCCATTTGTCATTCAGTGAGGAGAGAGAGAGGCATTAGCGCTTGGCTGGGTGCCAACGTGCTATAGCACATTGTCTTGGAGCCTGGCTGCGTACCAACGTGCTACAGCACATTGTCTTGGAGCCTGGCTGGGTACCAACGTGCTACAGCACATTGTCTTGGAGCCTGGCTGGGTACCAACGTGCTACAGCACATTGTCTTGGAGCCTGGCTGGGTACCAACATGCTACAACACATTGTCTTGGAGCCTGGCTGGGTACCAACGTCCTACAGCACATTGTCTTGGAGCCTGGCTAGGTACCAACGTGCTACAGCACATTGTCTTGGAGCCTGGCTGCGTACCAACGTGCTACAGCACATTGTCTTGGAGCCTGGCTGGGTACCAACGTGCTACAGCACATTGTCTTGGGGCCTGGCTGGGTGCCAACGTGCTACAGCACATTGTCTTGGAGCCTGGCTAGGTACCAACGTGCTACAGCACATTGTCTTGGAGCCTGGCTGCGTACCAACGTGCTACAGCACATTGTCTTGGAGCCTGGCTGGGTACCAACGTGCTACAGCACATTGTCTTGGAGCCTGGCTGGGTACCAACGTGCTACAGCACATTGTCTTGGAGCCTGGCTGGGTACCAACATGCTACAACACATTGTCTTGGAGCCTGGCTGGGTACCAACGTCCTACAGCACATTGTCTTGGAGCCTGGCTAGGTACCAACGTGCTACAGCACATTGTCTTGGAGCCTGGCTGGGTGCCAACGTCCTACAGCACATTGTCTTGGAGCCTGGCTGGGTACCAACGTGCTACAGCACATTGTCTTGGAGCCTGGCTGGGTACCAACGTCCTACAGCACATTGTCTTGGAGCCTGGCTAGGTACCAACGTGCTACAGCACATTGTCTTGGAGCCTGGCTGGGTACCAACGTCCTACAACACATTGTCTTGGAGCCTGGCTGGGTACCAACGTCCTACAGCACATTGTCTTGGAGCCTGGCTAGGTACCAACGTGCTACAGCACATTGTCTTGGAGCCTGGCTGGGTGCCAACGTCCTACAGCACATTGTCTTGGAGCCTGGCTGGGTACCAACGTGCAACAGCACATTGTCTTGGAGCCTGGCTGGGTACCAACGTCCTACAGCACATTGTCTTGGAGCCTGGCTAGGTACCAACGTGCTACAGCACATTGTCTTGGAGCCTGGCTGGGTACCAACGTCCTACAGCACATTGTATTGGAGCCTGGCTAGGTACCAACGTGCTACAGCACATTGCCTTGGAGCCTGGCTGGGTACCAACGTCATACAGCACATTGTCTTGGGGCCTGGCTGGGTACCAACGTCATACAGCACATTGTCTTGGGGCCTGGCTGGGTGCCAACGTGCTACAGCACATTGTATTGGAGCCTGGCTGGGTGCCAACATGCTACAGCACATTGTCTTGGGGCCTGGCTGGGTGCCAACGTGCTACAGCACATTGTCTTGGAGCCTGGCTAGGTACCAACGTGCTACAGCACATTGTCTTGGGGCCTGGCTGGGTGCCAACGTGCTACAGCACATTGTCTTGGAGCCTAGCTAGGTACCAATGTGCTACAGCACATTGTCTTGGAGCCTGGCTAGGTACCAACGTGCTACAGCACATTGTCTTGGGGCCTGGCTGGGTGCCAACGTGCTACAGCACATTGTCTTGGAGCCTGGCTAGGTACCAACGTGCTACAGCACATTGTCTTGGGGCCTGGCTGGGTGCCAACGTGCTACAGCACATTGTCTTGGAGCCTGGCTAGGTACCAACGTGCTACAGCACATTGTCTTGGAGCCTGGCTAGATACCAACGTGCTACAGCACATTGTCTTGGGGCCTGGCTGGGTGCCAACGTGCTACAGCACATTGTCTTGGAGCCTGGCTAGGTATCAACGTGCTACAGCACATTGTCTTGGGGCCTGGCTGGGTGCCAACGTGCTACAGCACATTGTCTTGGAGCCTGGCTAGGTACCAACGTGCTACAGCACATTTTCTTGGAGCCTGGCTGGGTGCCAATGTCCTACAGCACATTGTCTTGGAGCCTGGCTGGGTACCAACGTGCTACAGCACATTGTCGTTGAGGATTAAGTTGGGAAAAGGTGTGAAAAAAACGTTTCTGTTTGTGATTAAAAAATTCTGACAAATTAGCAATATAAAATACAAACATTTAGGAAAAGTCAGGGAAGGAGCAGGACATAGATTTTTGGGGGGTTGATTCTATTTTAAATCAAACAGTAGTGGTCTTTAGCCTGTGACAGTTCTAGTATTAACATAGTATCTTGTTGCAGAGTTACTCCCTCTGCTCTTCCCTTGCACTCTCTCTCACACACACACACACACACACACACACACACACACACACACACACACACACACACACCTCTCTCCCTCCCTCCCTCTGAGCTGGGCTCCAGTCAACAGTCTCGTCTCGAAACGTTTCTTAAAACCTGCTCTGGTCTATCTTTAGCACCAACCAAGTCTATTTATATCCTCATGTTCTAGACAGGCACTTGTTCCCTCTCTTCCTCCCTCCTTCACACTCTCTTATGAAGGAGGGAGGAAGAGAGAAGTACAGAGAGAGGTATAGACATGATGGGAATGCAAACCAGACAAAATGATTGAAACAGATCCCTACAGAACCCAAATATAATACAACACTGAGAATGATCAGCATTTGATGCTGGTGCTTGAAGTGTCTTTGGCTGTTCATTTAGTAACGTTTTAACAACTGGTGCCTCTTTGGACACATCACAACCTGAGACTCACACTGTTAATTTTACATACATATTCAAACACACAGTTCAAGTGAATATAATAGGATTACTGTACACTTCAGTACTTCCTGTGCAAGATGGTACTACAGGAAACTGTGAAAGATGTTTCTACTACAGGGGTTAGGAATTTTTGAGCAATATGGATCTTAATGAGTTTGACATATGGTATAACCATTCTGAAAATCTGCTCATTAAAAAGAAGATGAATAGTGTTCCTGGCTTCAATGAGCACCTGTCTGGTGAATTATTTGAGCAGGAGACCAGATCACATCAAAGACTGAATCTCAGGATTGTGGTCATCAGACTGGAACTGATACATGTACACCAGTTTGGTTGTGGAACTTTAAATGGGGAGGATGGGGTCATAGTAATGGCTGGAATGGAAAAATGGAATGGTCTCAAACACCTGCTTTCCATGTGTTTGATACTATTCCATTCACCCCATTCCATTCATTATTAGGAGCCATACTCCCCTCACCAGCCTCCTCTGATGTGTACACACACACACACACACACACACAGACAGACAGACAGACAGACAGACAGACAGACAGACAGACAGACAGACAGACAGACAGACAGACAGACAGACAGACAGACAGACACACACACACACACACACACACACACAGAGACACTCACACAGACACAAAAAGCAATTTAAACAACCCCACACATGAACCTTCACAGTAAACATTGCTATTTTATAGCACACCACATAATAAAGTTACTTTAAATGTTTGTTTGTCAAATAAGTGCTTGGTTAATGCTGTGTAAACTCCCTAATGGAGTTAACATAACTGCATTAAAACTGCAAAGTGTACTCTTATGTGTTAAATGGATAAAAGTAGTGGAGAATCAGTCTCTCTCTCTCACATAACTAAACAGAGATTGTACATTAACTTGCCACTATTTGACAGTCTCTTTCTGTTCTCAACTTGGGTTTCCTCTAAATGGATGTTTCATAAACTCCCTGTGCAGATGTCTGAAATTGAATCGAACTGAAAACTCAAATGTTCATGCTGGCTGGTGCCTAGCCCTGTCTGGATGGATGGGTGCTCCATCACCGTGCTGCGCTGGCCCGGTATACATTGTATACGTTAATGCTCTATCATCAACCCCACCTGCAATGTATTAGCCCAGATAATCAATCGAAGGGATATTCTGCTGTGCCCCCCCCCCCCCAACTCTAATATAGTGTCGTAATATGGAAATGGCCGAGGTGCTAGGCGCCAGTGTCGTTTTATCTTGTCACAGCTCCATCTTGCATGTTTAATAGAAGCTCTCTGGTCCTCCGACAGCACAGAGCATCCAGTCAAAAACACCACAGCCAAGCTAGGCCACCTGCGGGGTTAAAAGGGATAGAGGAGGAATGGTGCTGTGGATAAGTAGATTCATGCAGCTATAGACGTGAGATTTGATTCGACATTAATCTATGGGCCTCTTCGAGTCTCTAAAATAAATCAATCTGTGTTATTGTTATCATGATATTAACTTTTTTTGTAGGGGGTAGATATGCTTCTATATTGCAGATAGGTAGATTGTGGTTTCCATCAATGTAACTGTCCAATCCCACATATACAGTATATTTTTTTGTAAATATACACTACCGTTGAAAAGTTTGGGGACACTTAGAAATGTCCTCGTTTTTGAAAGAAAGGCAAATGTCCATTAAAATGACATCACATTGAAATCAGAAATACAGTGTAGACATTGTTAATGTTGTAAATGACTATTGTAGCTGGAAATTGTATATTTTTTATGGAATATCTACAGTGGGGAGAACAAGTATTTGATACACTGGTGATTTCGCAGGTTTTCCCACTTACAAAGCATGTAGAGGTCTGTAATTTTTATCATAGGTGCACTTCAACTGTGAGAGACGGAATCAAAAATCCCCAAAATCACATTGTATGATTTTTAAGTCATTAATTTGCATTTTATTGCATGACATAAGTATTTGCTCACCTACCAACCAGTAAGAATTCCAGGTCTCACAGACCTGTTAGTTTTTCTTTAAGAATCCCTCCTGTTCTCCACTCATTACCTGTATTAACTGCACCTGTTTGAACTCGTTAACTGTATAAAAGACACCTGTCCACACACTCAATCAAACAGACTCCAACCTCTCCACAATGGCCAAGACCAGAGAGCTGTGTAAGTACATCAGGGATAAAATTGTAGACCTGCACAAGGCTGGGATGAGCTACAGGACAATAGGCAAGCAGCTTGGTGAGAAGGCAACAACTGTTGGCGCAATTATTAGAAAATGGAAGAAGTTCAAGATGACAGTCAATCACCCTCGGTCTGGGGCTCCATGCAAGATCTCACCTCGTGGGGCATCAATGATCATGAGGAAGGTGGGGGATCAGCCCAGAACTACCTGGCAGGACCTGGTCAATGACCTGAAGAGAGTTGGGACCACAGTCTCAAAGACAACCATTAGTAACACACTATGTCGTCATGGTTTGAAATCCTGCAGCGCACGCAAGGTCCCCCTGCTCAAGCCAGCGCATGTCCAGGCCGGTCTGAAGTTTGCCAATGACCATCTGGATGATCCAGAGGAGGAATGGGAGAAGGTCATGTGGTCTGATGAGACAAAAATATAGCTTTTTGGTCTAAACTCCACTCACCGTGTTTGGAGGAAGAAGAAGGGTGAGTACAACCCTAAGAACACGATCCCAACCGTGAAGCATGGAGGTGGAAACATCATTCTTTGGGGATGCTTTTCTGCAAAGGGGACAGGGCAACTGCACCGTATTGAGGGGAGGATGGATGGGGCCATGTATCGCAAGATCTTGGCCAACAACCTCCTTCCCTCAGTAAGAGCATTGAAGATGGGTTGTGGCTGGGTCTTCCAGCATGACAACGACCCGAAACACACAGCCAGGGAAACTAAGGAGTAAGAAGCATCTCAAGGTCCTGGAGTTGCCTAGCCAGCCTCCAGACCTGAATCCAATATAACATATTTGGAGGGAGCTGAAAGTCTGTTCCGTACTGACTGAAATGTTCCGTACTGACTGACATTCATGTCTTAAAGTAATAATGGACTGTCAATTCTCTTTTCTTATTTGAGCTGTTCTTGCCATAATATGGATTTGGTCTTTTACCAAATAGGGCTATCTTCTGTATACCACCCCTACCTTGTCACAACATAACTGAAAGGCTCAATCAGCTCCCATTCCCACCTCCTTTACAGTAGAAGCATCAAACAAGGTTCTAAAGACTGTTGACATCTAGTGGAAGCCTTAGAAAGTGCAATATGACATAGACACTGTATATTAGATAGGCAAAGAGTTGAAGAACTACAAACCTCAGATTTCCCACTTCCTGGTTGGATTTTTATCTCAGGTTTTTGCCTGCCATATGAGTTTTGTTATACTCACAGACATCATTCAAACAGTTTTAGAAACTTCAGAGAGTTTTCTATTCAAATCTACTAATTATATGCATATTCTAGCTTTTAGGACTGAGTATCAGGTAGTTTACTCTGGGCACTTTTTTATCCAAGCTACTCAATACTGCCCCCCTGTCCCAAAGAAGTTAATCAGTATCTTGACATGCCACACCTGTCAGGTGGATGGATTATCATGTCAAGGAGAAATGCTCACTAACAGGGATGTAAACAAATTTGTGCACACAATTTGAGAGAAATAAGCTTTGGGTGCGTATGGAAAATGTTTGTGATCTTTTATTTCAGCTCATGAAACATGGGACCAACACCTTACATGTTGTGTTCATAATTTTTTTCAGTATACATACAATATTAATTTTACGGAGACAGAATATTTTACAAAAGTTATATTTTGTTTGTTTTTAGTCCAATCCTTCAGCTCCACTCAACCCCTCCCATCTATCTCTGAACACCAACCAGTTTTGATTTCTAATTACCATATTTTTTTCAACTGTGCCGTGATGTTTCACAAAAGTTCTGAACCTTTCTATTCTCATAGATTCTACACATTATAAATTAAATATATTTTTGCTGAGTATTATATTATTGTTCGATTGTGTCGTGACTATTATTAATATGATCACTTATTTATCGAAACAACTAACCATGTTTAATTGTTACTCGATTAAATGAATCATGTTAATCATGTTGATGAATTAACAATACACATATTGGCTTAATTATTTATTTACTACCTAACTACTACCTACTACCTAACTAAATAATAATACAGAATACATAAACAGACACGGTTTAGATTATTGATTAGAAACATAATACAAAGAAAGTTCCCTAGTGGACTAACAACAGCATGACTGCTTGGTAATAGAAAGGGGAGGTGTCGGAAAGATAGTGAAAGGGAGAGACAGAGAGATTCAAATGATCATTATTACGTTTGGAAACTAT
Source organism: Oncorhynchus mykiss (assembly GCF_057628025.1). Taxonomy (NCBI): domain Eukaryota; kingdom Metazoa; phylum Chordata; class Actinopteri; order Salmoniformes; family Salmonidae; genus Oncorhynchus; species Oncorhynchus mykiss. Next base: position 30,608,035 of record NC_143045.1, read on the forward strand.
GCTCACGCAAATAAGAATACTTAGCACCAACACCATCCTCGGGTAAAAAGGGTGCGATCCATCACGCGGCACAATGTCTGTGCTTACTTGGGCATGGTTACTGACTGAGCAAAAGTTTACATAAAACAATTATCTGATTAGAAGAATAGAATCACATTGCTATCTTCACAAAAGTACTCTCATACTTATTCACATATTTTATACCACATTTAACTTGACAAATAGGACATGTACACTTTCAGAGTTAGAGATATTTCATTATATACCATCCTTAATGACATTACAAATTAATAAACAATATGACGTGATTATTATTTAGATCCCCACTAACCTTTCCAAACATTCGGATGTCAGGAATAATGTTCTTGTCACGCCTGCTCCTGCTCTCCCTCTCGCTTCATTATGCACACCTGTCATCATCATTATGTGCATCAGCCCTCATTGGACTCACCTGGACTCCTCATCTTCCCTATATCTGTTTCCTCTGTTTCATCCCTGTGTCAGCATTATTGTTGTACCCGTTTCTGTCCGTGGTCATTAAATGTTCACTCCATGTACATGCTTCTCGTCTCCAGAGTCGATCCTTACAGAATGCTGACACCACTATACGAAGCATCAGAGAGATTTTTGTTTTGTTGGTGACGTCGGGTCCGGGTGCCGCCGCCAATGGAACCAGGGTGCCTCAGCTGGCTCGTCGGGCTTCCACACCTTGGCTGGCTCGAGAAGTTTCCTTTCCCCTGTTGCGTTGGCAGGCTCCCATCCCACGTCATGCCTCAGCCGGTTCGTCGGGCTATAGGAAGAAATTTGTTGGTGAAAAGACTGGTGAGTATGCAAGTCATATAATAAAATTAAAATAAACATATTTCCTACCTCCTTAAATTAGTAATTTCTGTAGCAGCTCACTTCTCTCAGCAGTGCCATCTTTAAACAGGTCACTGTCCAGGGCCATTAAAACATCTCGCTCAGTAGCCATGAGCATAAAAGCCTCCAGGTGCTGTTGCGATAGAGTGCTCCTGAGTCTACTCTTGATCAATTTCATAGTAGAGAAGTTTAGCTCGCAAGCTATCTGGGTTACTGCCAGGGTATGTAGGAACTTGTAAGCAAGGCCCAGGATGTGGTATGCGTCGGTCAATAGGTTGTACTGACTAAGAGTACTGTAGCAACACACTGGACAGTCCTTGCAAGATGAACAGCTCTTGTTCACCATCTCTCCCTCATCTTCATTTCCTTCAGGTCCATGATCCTCCATAGTCCTGGTTATGTATTCTTCAAATCCTGATTGTTTTAACCTAGTCCACTGTTCTGAAAGACTCATGAACTCATTCTGTAAACTGGCCACCGTTGCTCTGCTGTCAAATTTGATCAAACATTTGCTTAGTTCTTGAAGGGCTGTCTGTGGAAGGCCACTGGCACCAGATGTTAGCTGGCTAAAGTTTTTAGGGTCCAGAAGAGCCAATGTCGGCATACAAAGTGCCATTACTCAGAAATTGCCAATGGATGTTATCTATAGCTGTATCCAGAATTTGATTACGGATACCAATCCTGTATGCACTCTCTGCCCCAGTAAAAGTTTAATCTAGTGCCATCTCTCCATCGCCATCTTCTTTCGAGCCCTTTTCATTGGCAGAGTGCTCTCTAACTCCATCTCTGTTTCCTCATCCTGTTCCTGCAACTTCCTGTTGACCCACTGAACAAATGTGTCTGCAGCTGCCTTGACTTTTTCAAAATCTCTTGCCATTCCTTTCAGCTGCGCCTCTGTAGACACAATCATACGATGCACAGACAGAATGTCCACTCCACTTGTTTGAAGATATTTTGAGGCTGGTGAGGTGACCTGAAATATTCTGAGCTAAGTATTGTTTCATACTTCAGCAACCCTTCAATGTATCCTTGTGCCTTGACCCATTCAGTAGTGTTGATGTTTTTCTGATCTTGTATGGTTGAAAGGACATCAACATACAGACCCTCATCTGCATTTCCAAAAGCTCCAAAGACCTTCTTTAAGGCACTGTCTTTAGCCCACCAGCGTCTCTCCAATTGTAGCAAGACATCTGTGTCTTGGGTCCTTGCTCTCCTTCTCCCAAATGTTCATCCTCTGGTAGGATTCACGGAAGAACACAGCTTTCCAAGACAATTGCCAAGACACTCTCTGTTGTGTCTGCCAAAACAAGGTTCAAAATGTGAGTATAGTACATCAAGTACACATGCACTTGATTGGTGGACTTTACAGAGAGCAGGGCAGAGAAGCCTTTATCCTGGCCTTGCATACTGGAGGCTCCATCAGTGGAATTGCCAATGCACTTGCTGATGTCAAGCTTCATGTTTTCCAATGCTTCACTCAGAACCTTTACAAAGTATTGTCCAGTGGATGCCTCACATTTCACCACAGCCACAAGCCTCTCATGGATGACGTTCGTCACATATCTGACTATGACAGAGCATTGATCTTGTGTTGTAATGTCCTTGCAATGTGTCAATCTGGTCTGAAAACATACCAGCTTCCTGGGTTTCACTTGCTATGGTGGCCTGCATTGTGTGTTGGATGGTGGTAATGACATTATCGATGGTAGTCTTTGATAATAGAGTGATTAGAGAGCCTCTGCCCCCTCTTGACCCAGACTCTATGCAGGCAGTGAGATGCTCTTTCATACACAGGTCATACTTTCCCAGCAGAACGATCATCTCTAAAGGTTGCCATGGTCAATGCTGCTGTCATCTAGCACATAAGCTGCTTCAGACTGCATGCCTCTGTAGCTCAGACCCCTCTTGCCTATGACTTTAACATCTTAATGTGCTCTAGCACTCCCCTTCCTCTGCACACTTGTTCTCTATGAGCAGACACGTGACTGCCAATGAGCAGGCTCTCAATGTTACCTTTGGAGGACCATAGCATGACCTCTATGCATAACGCTCTTCTCATGCTCTTCCACTCTCTGATGGATATGCTTCCAGTCTGCCATTCCATTCATGATAGGGCTGTTCTCTGTGGGCTTTGCAAATGCCATACAAATGAAGCAGAATAAAGCATGATTATCTTCACTGTATGACAGCCACTTTCTGTCGGGCCCATCTTTACAAAAGAAAACCTTCTGCACCACAGACTTTTCACACTTTTGTTGGTTGGGGACGGAAACTAAAAAATATAGCTAGGTCCCCTGACTTAATGTTAGTTTATTCATATAATGTCATATAATAGCATACTATATATCACTAGTATAATATTAATTCCAATTGGACGATACAGCAGTTTAAGAAATACATAACCAACATGTATCATTTTTGTAGGTTTTGTTCTACATTGGTGGTTAGTCTCTAATTTGTTAATGCTAAGTACTAACTTGTCTATAATCATAACCATTCACACATAACAATTAGTTCAACATTTCTAAAGTTTGCTGTAGCACGTCAACCTTTTTTAAAAATGTCCTGCCCCACCCAGGCTGTGATTGGTCGGTTCACAAAAAGTGACATTGACGAGCACTTCTTTCAACAAAAGGCACCTGATATAGCTAAATAGCCAGCTAGCCAAACCCAAACATTGCTTACCTCATCCCTATTGTTTTCCGTCTTACCTCTTCAGCTGCAAAAGCTTTAACAGTTGAACTGGTATCACTGGGCTCAATGGGATGCTCTCTCTGCTCTCTCTCCTCTCTGCTGCCAGTGCCTTCAGGCTCACTAGGCTGAGATGATTGACTGGTAAAGGTGCAAAATTAATAATTTGTCATTTTAAAACATTTGGCTGCATCAGCCTCAAGGGACTTTGTCTACTTTTCTCCACTCCACTATTTATCCAAATGTCACCACTTAACAGAGATGGGAAAGGGGTGGGGCCCAGGTAAAGTTAGAATGGACTGGACCAAAAGTAATTGGCTGGGAGAGAGAGACTGACAGATGTAATACCCAACCACAGCGGCAGTGGGCTGGCAACCCACTCGCCTGGGCCAGTGAGACACACAGCAACTTTGTTATTTTTTATTTAAGCGGGGGATGTGGTTATTTATACTTTTCTTTGCATCGGCTCCAATTGTCAAGCGGCCCACCAGGAAAACTCCCGGTGCTCCAGATGGCCAGTCCGTCATTGCTCATTGGACTCCTTCACATTTTGATGGGCTTCCCTATATCTGTTTTCCTGTGTTTTATCACCGTGTCAGCATTATTGTCATTTCCGTTTCCCCTGTCCAGACGCTGTCCTTACTCTGTTCCTGTCCGTTTCCGTTTCCCCTATCCAGACGCTGTCCGTATTCTGTTCCTGTCCGTTTCCGTCTCCCTGTCCAGACGCTGTCCTTATTCTGTTCCTGTCTGTTTCCGTTTCCCCTGTCCAGACACTGTCCGTATTCTGTTCCTGTCCGTTTCCGTTTCCCCTGTCCAGACGCTGTCCTTATTCTGTTCCTGTCCGTTTCCGTTTCCCCTGTCCAGACGCTGTCCGTATTCTGTTCCTGTCCGTTTCCGTTTCCCCTGTCCAGACGCTGTTCTTATTCTGTTCCTGTCCGTTTCCGTTTCATCTGTCCAGAAGCTGTCCTTATTCTGTTCCTGTCCGTTTCCGTTTCCCCTGTCCAGACGCTGTCCGTATTCTGTACCTGTCTGTTTCCGTTTCCCCTGTCCAGACGCTGTCCGTATTCTGTTCCTGTCCATTTCCGTTTCCCCTGTCCAGACGCTGTCCATATTCTGTTCCTGTCCGTTTCCCCTGTCCAGACGCTTTCCGTATTCTGTTCCTGTCCGTTTCCCCTGTCCAGACGCTGTCCGCAATTCTGTTTCTGTCCGTTTCCCCTGTCCAGACGCTGTCCGTATTCTGTTTCTGTCCGTTTCCGTTTCCCCTATCCAGACGCTGTCCGTATTCTGTTCCTGTCCGTTTCCCCTGTCCAGACGCTGTCCGTATTCTGTTCCTGTCCGTTTCCCCTGTCCAGACGTTGTCCGTATTCTTTTCCTGTCCGTTTTCCCTGTCCAGACGCTGTCCTGATTCTGTTCCTGTCCGTTTCCGTTTCCCCTGTCCAGACGCTGTCCATATTCTGTGCCTGTCCGTTTCCGTTTCCCCTGTCCAGACACTGTCCGTATTCTGTTCCTGTCCGTTTCCGTTTCCCCTGTCCAGACGCTGTCCTTATTCTGTTCCTGTCCGTTCCCGTTTCCCCTGTCCAGACGCTGTCCGTATTCTGCTCCTGTCCGTTTCCGTTTCCCCTGTCCAGACGCTGTCCGTATTCTGTTCCTGTCCGTTTCCGTTTCCCCTGTCCAGACGCTGTCCGTATTCTGTTCCTGTCTGTTTCCGTTTCCCCTGTCCAGACGCTGTCCGTATTCCGTTCCTGTCCGTTTCCGTTTCCCCTGTCCAGACGCTGTCCGTATTCTGTTCCTGTCAGTTTCCGTATCCCCTGTCCAGACGCTGTCCGTATTCTGTTCCTGTCCGTTTCCGTTTCCCCTGTCCAGACGCTGTCCGTATTCTGTTCCTGTCCGTTTCCGTTTCCCCTGTCCAGACGCTGTCCTTACTCTGTTCCTGTCCGTTTCCGTTTCCCCTGTCCAGACGCTGTCCGTATTCTGTTCCTGTCCGTTTCCGTCACCCTGTCCAGACGCTGTCCTTATTCTGTTCCTGTCTGTTTCCGTTTCCCCTGTCCAGACACTGTCCGTATTCTGTTCCTGTCCGTTTCCGTTTCCCCTGTCCAGACGCTGTCCTTATTCTGTTCCTGTCCGTTTCCGTTTCCCCTGTCCAGACGCTGTCCGTATTCTATTCCTGTCCGTTTCCGTCTCCCTGTCCAGACGCTGTCCTTATTCTGTTCCTGTCTGTTTCCGTTTCCCCTGTCCAGACACTGTCCGTATTCTGTTCCTGTCCGTTTCCGTTTCCCCTGTCCAGACGCTGTCCTTATTCTGTTCCTGTCCGTTTCCGTTTCCCCTGTCTAGACGCTGTCCGTATTCTGTTCCTGTCCGTTTCCGTTTCCCCTGTCCAGACGCTGTCCTTATTCTGTTCCTGTCCGTTTCCGTTTCCCCTGTCCAGACGCTTTCCGTATTCTGTTCCTGTCCGTTTCCGTATCCCCTGTCCAGACGCTGTCCGTATTCTGTTCCTGTCCGTTTCCGTTTCCCCTGTCCAGACGCTGTCCGTATTCTGTTCCTGTCCGTTTCCCCTGTCCAGACGCTTTCCGTATTCTGTTCCTGTCCGTTTCCCCTGTCCAGACGCTGTCCGTATTCTGTTTCTGTCCGTTTCCGTTTCCCCTGTCCAGACGCTGTCCGTATTCTGTTTCTGTCCGTTTCCGTTTCCCCTGTCCAGACGCTGTCCGTATTCTGTTCCTGTCCGTTTCCATTTCCCCTGTCCAGAAGCTGTCCGTATTATGTTCCTGTCCGTTTCCCCTGTCCAGACGCTGTCCGTATTCTGTTCCTGTCCGTTTCCCCTGTCCAGACGCTGTCCGTATTCTGTTCCGTTTCCGTTTCCCCTGTCCAGACGCTGTCCTTATTCTGTTCCTGTCCGTTTCCCCTGTCCAGACGCTGTCCGTATTCTGTTCCTGTCCGTTTCCCCTGTCCAGACGCTGTCCGTATTCTGTTCCTGTCCGTTTTCCCTGTCCAGACGCTGTCCTGATTCTGTTCCTGTCCGTTTCCGTTTCCCCTGTCCAGACGCTGTCCTTATTCTGTTCCTGTCCGTTTCCGTTTCCCCTGTCCAGACGCTGTCCGTATTCTGTTCCTGTCCGTTTCCGTTTCCCCTGTCCAGACGCTGTCCGTATTCTGTTCCTGTCCGTTTCCGTTTCCCCTGTCCAGACGCTGTCCGTATTCTGTTCCTGTCTGTTTCCGTTTCCCCTGTCCAGACGCTGTCCGTATTCTGTTCCTGTCCGTTTCCGTATCCCCTGTCCAGACGCTGTCCGTATTCTGTTCCTGTCCGTTTCCGTATCCCCTGTCCAGACGCTGTCCGTATTCTGTTCCTGTCCGTTTCCGTTTCCCCTGTCCAGACGCTGTCCGTATTCTGTTCCTGTCCGTTTCCGTTTCCCCTGTCCAGACGCTGTCCGTATTCTGTTCCTGTCCGTTTCCCCTGTCCAGACGCTGTCCGTATTCTGTTCCTGTCCGTTTCCCCTGTCCAGACGCTGTCCGAATTCTGTTCCTGTCCGTTTCCGTTTCCCCTGTCCAGACGCTGTCCTTATTCTGTTCCTGTCCGTTTCCGTTTCCCCTGTCCAGACGCTGTCCGTATTCTGTTCCTGTCCGTTTCCGTTTCCCCTGTCCAGACGCTGTCCTTATTCTGTTCCTGTCCGTTTCCGTTTCCCCTGTCCAGACGCTGTCCTTATTCTGTTCCTGTCCGTTTCCGTTTCCCCTGTCCAGACGCTGTCCTTATTCTGTTCCTGTCCGTTTCCGTTTCCCCTGTCCAGACGCTGTCCGTATTCTGTTCCTGTCCGTTTCCCCTGTCCAGACGCTCTCCTTATTCTGTTCCTGTCCGTTTCCGTTTCCCCTGTCCAGACGCTGTCCTTATTCTGTTCCTGTCCGTTTCCGTTTCCCCTGTCCAGACGCTGTCCGTATTCTGTTCCTGTCCGTTTCCGTTTCCCCTGTCCAGACGCTGTCCTTATTCTGTTCCTGTCCGTTTCCGTTTCCCCTGTCCAGACGCTGTCCTTATTCTGTTCCTGTCCGTTTCCGTTTCCCCTGTCCAGACGCTGTCCGTATTCTGTTCCTGTCCGTTTCCGTTTCCCCTGTCCAGACGCTGTCCGTATTCTGTTCCTGTCCGTTTCCGTTTCCCCTGTCCAGACGCTGTCCGTATTCTGTTCCTGTCTGTTTCCGTTTCCCCTGTCCAGACGCTGTCCGTATTCTGTTCCTGTCCGTTTCCGTATCCCCTGTCCAGACGCTGTCCGTATTCTGTTCCTGTCCGTTTCCGTATCCCCTGTCCAGACGCTGTCCGTATTCTGTTCCTGTCCGTTTCCGTTTCCCCTGTCCAGACGCTGTCCGTATTCTGTTCCTGTCCGTTTCCGTATCCCCTGTCCAGACGCTGTCCGTATTCTGTTCCTGTCCGTTTCCGTTTCCCCTGTCCAGACGCTGTCCGTATTCTGTTCCTGTCCGTTTCCCCTGTCCAGACGCTGTCCGTATTCTGTTCCTGTCCGTTTCCCCTGTCCAGACGCTGTCCGTATTCTGTTCCTGTCCGTTTCCGTTTCCCCTGTCCAGACGCTGTCCGTATTCTGTTCCTGTCCGTTTCCCCTGTCCAGACGCTGTCCATATTCTGTTCCTGTCCGTTTCCCCTGTCCAGACGCTGTCCGTATTCTGTTCCTGTCCGTTTCTCCTGTCCAGACGCTGTCCGTATTCTGTTCCTGTCCGTTTCCCCTGTCCAGACGCTGTCCGTATTCTGTTCCTGTCCGTTTCCCCTGTTCAGACGCTGTCCGTATTCTGTTCCTGTCCGTTTCCCCTGTCCAGATGCTGTCCGTATTCTGTTCCTGTCCGTTTCTCCTGTCCAGACGCTGTCCGTATTCTGTTCCTGTCCGTTTCCCCTGTCCAGACGCTCTCCGCATTCTGTTCCTGTCCGTTTCTCCTGTCCAGATGCTGTCCGTATTATGTTCCTGTCTGTTTCCCCTGTCCAGACGCTTTCCGTATTCTGTTCCTGCCCGTTTCCCCTGTCCAGACGCTGTCCGTATTCTGTTCCTGTCCATTTCCCCTGTCCAGACGCTGTCCGTATTCTGTTCCTGTCCGTTTCCCCTGTCCAGACGCTGTCCGTATTCTGTTCCTGTCCGTTTCCCTTGTCCAGACGCTGTCCGTATTCAGTTCCTGTCCGTTTCTCCTGTCCAGACGCTGTCCGTATTCTGTTCCTGTCCGTTTCCCCTGTCCAGACGCTGTCCGTATTCTGTTCCTGTCCGTTTCCCCTGTCCAGACGCTGTCCGTATTGTGTTCCTGTCCGTTTCCAGTCCAGACGCTGTCCGTATTCTGTTCCTGTCCGTTTCCGTTTCCCCTGTCCAGACGCTGTCCTTATTCTGTTCCTGTCCGTTTCTCCTGTCCAGACGCTGTCCGTATTCTGATTGTTTCTGTTTCCCCTGTCCAGACGCTGTCCGTATTCTGTTCCTGTCCGTTTCCCCTGTCCAGACGCTGTCCGTATTCTGTTCCTGTCCGTTTCTCCTGTCCAGACGCTGTCCGTATTCTGTTCCTGTCCGTTTCTCCTGTCCAGACGCTGTCCGTATTCTGTTCCTGTCCGTTTCTCCTTTCCAGACGCTGTCCGTATTCTGTTCCTGTCCGTTTCTCCTGTCCAGACGCTGTCCGTTTACGTTTCCCCTGTCCAGACGCTGTCCGTATACTGTTCCTGTCCGTTTCCCCTGTCCAGACGCTGTCCGTATTCTGTTCCTGTCCGTGGTTATTGAATGTTCACTACCTGTACCTGCTCCTCGTCTCCAGCGTCCATCCTTACAGTTCTAATGTTTCACTTTATTTAGAAAAAGGTTTTGGCGGCAAGTGTCTCTAGAGAACATTACTTTCCCAATACTAGAAGGCAAGAAAAAGTATTTTACGGAATACAATTCATGACCAGCTGTGAAGTCATAAAACCGTCCAAACTCCCACCTCTCCTCTCCTTTGGGAGAGAGGGGGGTCTGGCTATCCGTCTGGCTAGCCATTTGCCAAGCTGACCTGGCACCTTTGATCCTCACCAAGGAGAGAGTCATGATAATTGAATATTGCTTTTTAAATGACCCAGCAGTGTACGAGTTAACTCCAGGTAAATGTTGCAATTCTTTATCCATTACTGAACCTGCAACCAAAAACAAGCTACATATGGACAGTACCTAAACAAATGATCTAATGATTCTGTCTCTTCTCAGCAAATTCTGCAGAGCTGGGATGGTAGTATCCACCAGATATAAACTCACAAACAACAAAAAACGTCCCTTTTTCAGGACCCTGTCTTTCAAAGATAATTCGTAAAAATCAAAATAACTTCACAGATCTTCATTGTAAACGGTTTACACAATGTTTCCCATGCTTGTTCAATTAATCAAAAATAATGAATGAATATGCACCTGTGGAGCGGTCGTTAAGAAACTTACAGCTTACAGATGGTAGGCAATTAAGGTCACAGTTATGAAAACTTAGGACACTAAAGAGGCCTTTCCACTGACTCTGAAAAACACTAAAAGAAAGATGCCCAGGGTCCCTGCTCATCTGCGTGAACGTGCCTTAGGCATGCTGCAAGGACGCATGAGGACTGCAGATGTGGCAAGGGCAATAAATTACAATGTCTGTACTGTGAGACGCCTAAGACAGCGCTACAATGAGACAGGACGGACAGCTGATCGTCCTCACAGTGGCAGACCACGAGTAACAACACCTGCACAGCATCGGTACATCTGAACATCACACCTGCGGGACAGGCACAGCAGGCAACAACAACTGCCCGAGTTTCATCAGGAACGCACAATCCCTCTATCAGTGCTCAGACTGTCCGCAATAGGCTGAGAGAGGCTGAACTGAGGGCTTGTAGGCCTGTTGTAGGCAGGTCCTCACCAGACATCACCGGAAACAATGTCGCCCATGGTCACAAACCCACTGTCGCTGGACCAGAGAGGACTGGCAAAAAATGCTCTTCACTGATGAGTTGCGGTTTTGTCTCACATGGGGTGATGGTCGGATTCACGTTAATCGTCGAAGGAATGAGCGTTACACCAAGGCCTGTACTCTGGCGTAGGATTGATTTGGAGGTGGAGGGTCCATGTTCTGTAATTAAATTTACAATGAGCACTTACCACGCTGCGTGTTGGTCCGATGATTCCTCATCATCCGATGAAGAGGAGAATCGTTACAGTACGTTTTGAAGCCTTTGTAGTTTTGTGTATCAGTTCATAAACCATGTGCCATGAAATGGTTCTTAAATTAAACTGGTCTAATTTTTATTTATCAAAATTTTCTTGAGACAGTTTTTGGTTTTTAATGCAGGGCCGACAGACAAGTTCCTTACTTTCTCCCCCTTCCACTTGCCTCTTGCAGTATTGCTGCAATTAGTTGGTTGTAATTTTGAGTAGAGCAGACATTTCCATATATTTTGTTAGCTGCATGTGTGACCGCACTGCTGGAGTTATTTATGATATATTTTAAAAAGATCATACCTTTTTTTTTAAATACGTTTTTTAATCAATTATTATATTTAATTTCAACCATAATTGTTGCAATATTTGTTCTGTCTTTTCTGGTGGATTAAACAGAACTTGAAAGCAACTTTCTATGACTTGTTTTAAGATAGCGATTATTTACTTTTCAAATAACCGAAAGTGAGAGGTTGTAATCCAAAGAAAGGGGAAAAGGGACATTCTTGAACATGGGGTGAGACATTCTTACTAATCTGCTAGAGAACCAGTTCAGTTTTAAGTATAACTTTTGTATGACTGAAGCCTTTAGTGAGATGTCTAATGCTTTACAATTGAATTATTTCTGCCCCCCGAAATCATATTCATTATATAAATAGGACTGTTTAATTGTCCTTTCCATGGTAGAAAGATCTTATCTATTTTTGCTAACTTTCTATTAAAATGCATTGTAGTGAGATTGTTTATTTATTTCAGGATATGAATACCAAGTATGTCCAGTTGGTATTGAAAAGGTTGTGAAATACGTAATATAGTACATTTATCATAATTTGGGTGTAATCCAGAGGTTACAAATAAGTAAAGAGAACATGAATCATCAGCTTACAATGATACCCTTGTTTTTAACCCTGGATATCTAGGCCCTTGATATTTTTGTTGGATCTGATTTTAATTGCTAACAAATAAAATGTACTATTTTAAACCTAGGGTTACTATACATAATTTTAATACATTCTATAAGAGATTCTCCAAAATTGAAATATTCCAGGCATTTATATATAAATTCAAATTAATCAAACACCTTTTCAAAGTCAGCTATGATTACCAGGCCTGGTTTCCCAGATGTATCATATTGTTCTATTGTTTCCAGCACTAGACCTCCACAAGTCTGGTTCATCCTTGGGAGCAATTTCCACACACCTGAAGGTACCACATTCAACTGTACAAACAATAGTACACAAGTATAAACACCATGGGACCACGCAGCTCTCAAACCGCTCAGGAAAGAGACGCGTTCTGTCTCCTAGAGATTAACATACTTTAGTGCGAAAAGTGCAAATCTATCCAAGAACAACAGCGATCTATCCAAGACCACCTCCATCTCAGGACCTTGTGAAGATGCTGGAGGAAACCGGTACAAAAGTATCTAAGTCCACAGTAAAATGAGTCCCATATCGACATAGCCTGAAAGGCCGCTCAACAAAGGAAAAAGTCACTGCTCCAAGACCACCATAGAACTGCCAGACTACGGTTTGCAACTGCACATGGGGACAAAGATCGTACTTTTTTGAGAAATGTCCTCTGGTCTGATGAAACAAAAATAGAACTGTTTGGTCATAATGACCATTGTTATGTTTGGAGGAAAAAGGGGGAGGTTTGCAAGCCGAAGAACACCATCCCAACTTTGAAGCACGGGGGTGGCAGCATCATATTGTGGGGGTGCTTTGCTGCAGGAGGGACTGGTGCACTTCACAAAATAGATGGCGGTGAGGGTGGAAAATTATGTGGATATATTGAAGCAACATCTCAAGACATCAGTCAGGATGTTAAAGCTTGGTCGCAAATGGGTCTTCCAAATGGACAATGACGCCAAGCATACTTCCAAAGTTGTGGCAAAATGGCTTAAGGACAACAAAGTCAAGGTATTGGAGTGGCTATCACAAAGCCCTGACCTCAATCCTATTGAAAAAATTTTGGCAGAACTGAAAAAGCGTGTGAGCAAGGAGGCCTACAAACCTGACTCGGCTCCACCAGCTCTGTCAGAAGGAATGGGCCAAAGTTCACCCAACTTATTGTGGGAAGCTTGTGGAAGGCTATCCAAAACGTTTGACCCAAGTTAAACAATTATAAGGCAATGTTACCAAATACTAATTGAGTGTATATAATCTTCTGACCCACTGAGAATGTGATAAAAAAAAAAAAAGCTGAAATCAATTTTTATCTCTACTATTTGTCTGACATTTCACATTCTTAAAATAAAGTGGTGATCCTAACTGACCTAAGACAGGGCATTTTTACTAGGATTAAATGTGAAAAACTGAGTTTAAACAAATTTGGCTAAGGTGCATGTAAACTTCCGACTTCAAATATATATTTTTTGACACGCAAAGACCCAAACTGAGTTAAATAGATTTCCTGGTTGAGAATGAAACGACTGAACAACAAAACAGCACAGCAAGTAAGTGAAAGAAATAGGTTTTGATTATGTTTTACTAGTAATGGGGACATATTTAAATGCCAACAAAAACATTTTGGTCAGTGTGGTGTGTGATTGTGTAACCTTTATATAATTAGGCAAGTCAGTTAAGAACAAATTATTATTTACAATGACGGCCTACCCCTGCCAAACCCAGACGATGCTGGGCCAATTGTGCACTCCCTTATGGGACTCCCAATCACGGCCGGATGTGATACAACCTGGATTCGAACCAGGGACTGTAGTGACGCTGCTTGCACTGAGATATAGTGCCTTAGACTGCTGCATCCATGTGTGTGTTAACTATTTAACTGTACTAGAATGCTTAAAAGGCCGCCAATTTTGGGGGGGATATCGTTATCGGCCAAAAATATAACAGCATCACTAACACTGAAGTGTAATGGGACTCAGATTTTTTTAATGGCCTGGATCTTTATATCTACCAGTTGGGTCGTGTTTCAGTAATAATGATATCAGACCACCTTGTTGAGTATCTGATAATCTACCATTTTTAAACCATGCTAATAACGGTCCTCTGAGTACATCAAAAAAGGTTTAGTATACCTCAACTAATATGCCATCCAGCCCTGGACTTAAAGGCTTTAATTTCATCGAGAAGTTTCTCCTCTGTAGTTTGGCCTTCACCAAGTCTTTCAGTACAGCTGTTCAATTAATAGGAAACAAATCCTTACAATTAACTTCGGTTAGTGGAGATGGAAGAGACTGAAATGAAAACATATGCTTAACGTATTTTGCTTCCTCTTTAAAAATATTGTTTGGTGAATCTTGGGTGACTCATTTGTAACAAGTTTAAAGTAATTTATTTAAGCATTTTAATGTCAAAGATTTAAAAAATAATTTGGTGCATTTTTCCCAATATTCCATCCAGTTCGCTTTATTTTTATAATATTTTACACTTGATCTTTCTTGAATTTTTTCCTCTAACGTATTCTGTGCCTCTATGGTACAGTTTTTATTGCTATCTATCTGTACTGTTAGTCCCTCTATTTCCTTTGTTAATATGAATTATTTTGACTTAAATTGCTTTTGTTTTAAAGATGAGTATTGAATTCCATGGCCTCAAGGCACATTTAAATGTCCCGTACAATAAGGGGATCTGCTGTACCTATATTATGTCAGAAAGTCAGTTTTAAATTCTTCTGTTCTGGTTAAAAACAAGTTGTCATCCAATAGGCTTTAATTAAATTTCCAGTATCCTCGCCCACTTGGAAATTGTGTAAGAGTAATGTATATGCCAATTATTTGATGGTCCGATATTTACTTTTAATTGCATATGTCATCGGAGTGTGCAAGAAAGTTATGCGTCAAAGGAATATTCAAAAAGTAATAACTTCAACAGGATATTGATAGTTGAACAGACTCGCACCAAATGCCAATCTGATGAAAGAACTGGTTAGTATTTATCATTATGATGGTCAAGATGGCCAAATCATCAATGATTAGAACTGTTTTAACTATTTTCTCCCATTGGGGCAAGCAGCGATACTATCACCTTCCATCACATTGATGGTGATGAAACACAGTGAATCACAATAATATGTCCAGTATGGTCTCTTAACAGATAATACATTCTCTATCAGTCAACTGGACCACGGTCAAAGCCATGGAGGCAATGCTGAAAATGGCAGCGTTGGGATATACTGTATATGAGGTAGGCTACCATGAAAGGACTTGTAGTGTTAGTCCATCATCTGAGAACACCGTCAGGGTGATTGTAAGACAAGCTTGAGTGAAATCAAGGGCATGGGTATGATGGGGAAAGGGAATAGAGGACGACCATGTTTGTTGTATCTCTACCAACATTCTCATACACATGTCTTCCGACCAATAGAAGAAGCCTGGAATGCGAAGCAACAATGGGTATGCTTACATGCACACTAATAATTCACTATTAATAAACTGATTACGGCAGTAGGCCAATTATGACATTAATAATCATGTACACACTTTACTCTGCTTATCTTAATTGGCGTGAGGTCATAATTGAAGTAAACCTATGGCGACTAAAACAACTGGACTTCTGACCAATTATTAGGACACGTAAACACCTTAATCAGAGTTCCAGCACTGTATTTGATTTGCACATGTACTAGAACCAGCAGCAAGCCTCCCTCTTTTGTGCGAGTGAATTGAGTTCGGAAAAACTGAAAGTATGCATCTAAGAAAGTGTTTATATCCCCAAACGCAATATCAAATGGGACTGATCAATGCAGAAAATCGCTAATCAAAATGAACTTCTGTCACAGCAACCATGTTATTTTTGGGAATCCTATCCGGTAGCTTGATTTCAGATGTGTCCATGTGAAAAGGTTTCTTTAGGAAATCGTTCTTCTTGCAAAGCATGTAAAACATTTTAATCAAACTATTATATTCATCTGAGTGTGCATGTAAATGTACCCAATAAGTCTGAGATATGACAAAACCTAATACATCTGCCTCGTATCGAAAATGTACCCAGAACATCCCAAAGAGCTCAGACTATCAGACAACCTCGTACTAGACCTCTGTCTAAAAAATGTAGATAAATATACAGTACCAGTCAAAAGTTTGGACACAACTACTCATTCAATGGTTTCTTTATTGGCACTATTTTCTACATTATAGAATAATAGTGAAGACATCAACTGTGAAATAGCACATGGAATCATGTCGTAACCAAAAAAGTGTGAAACAAATCCAAATATATTTGATCTTTTAGCTTCTTCAAAGCCTTGACAGTCTTGCACACTCTTGGCATTCTCTCAACCAGCTTCATGAGGAATGCTTTTCCAACCGTCTTGAAGGAGTTCTCACATGTGCAGAGCACTTGTTGGCTGCTTTTCCTTCACTCTGAGGTCTTACTCAATTGGACTGAGGTCGGGTGATTGTGGAGGCCAGGTCATCTGATGCAGCACTCCATCACTCTCCTTCTTGGTCAAATAGCCCTTACACAGGGGGTCATTGTCACGTTGAAAAACAAATGATAGTCCCACTAAGCGCAAACTAGATGGGATATCACAGAATGCTGTGGTAGCCATACTGGTTAAGTGTGCCTTGAATTCTAAATAAGTGTCACCAGCAAAGCACCCCACACCATCACATCTCCTCCTCCATGCTTCACAGTGGGAACCACACATGTGGAGATCATCCATTCACCTATTCTACGTCTCATAAAGACAAGGCGGTCGGAGCCAAAATTTAGGACTCATCAGACAAAAGGACTTTGGACTTGGTATTTTACAGTATAGGGCTATCTTCTGTATACCACCCCTACCTTGTCACAACACAACTGAATGGCTCAAATGTATTAAAAAGGAAATAAATTCCACAAACTAACTTTTAACAAGGCACACCTGTTAATTGAAATGCATTCCAGGTGACTGACTACCTCATGAAGCTGGTTGAGAGAATGCCAAAAGTGTGCAACGCTATCATAAAGGCAAAGGTTGGCTACTTTGAAGAATCTCAAATATAAAAGATATTTGGATTTGTTTAACACTTTCTTTTGGTTACTACATGATTCCATGTGTTATTTCATAGTTTTGATGACTTCACTATTATTCTACAATGTAGAAAATAGCAAAAATAAAGAAACCCTTGAATGAGTAAGTGTGAAAACTTTTGACTGGTACTGTATATCCACAAATTGCTCAGTGGCCAGGTCTGATATACATGACTGTGCGGTGTCTGCACCTGAGGGAACCAATTTATGATTGGCTGCCAGAGAGGGAACAGGGTAAGCCCCCCCCATCGGCGTCCTCTCTGCCCCTTTGCTATAATAGCTTATGCAATTAATGACTTATTGTACCGTTCATTATGCAATTAAGGCAGAAGTCATCCAGACCAACCGATTAGATTTTACTGACAGGACTTTTAACCCTGCCCAGCGCAGTACAGCGAGCAAGCGTGCATGTTTCCAGATCAGGCCACACAGCACATGGCCAGCCAGAGATGTATAGTCCTCCAGGGCAGGCTACGCAGACAATAGTAATTTTCTTATAGCTACAGTATCCCCGCCTGGGCTGCTCTTCTGTGGGTCTCTACTCGAAAAGTATAGTCGATCTGGCTCAGAATGTCTAAGTACCTTAATAACATCCCAGTGCCAGGTCGGCTATCATTTGCAACTCTTGCAGAAAATTGTACTGTTTATTTTTCCATGGCTTTTTTCTTCTTGGCAAATAAGAGGTGCAAACAGACCTGGGATAACTAGAGTTTTGTGGGAAGTAACTATTTGGTGAACAAATAAGGGGAAAAGGAAAGGGGGATACCTAGTCAGTTGTACAACTGAAATGTGTCTTCCGCATTTAACTTAACCCCTCTGAATCAGAGAGGTGCTGGGAGCTGCCATTATCGACATCTTCAGCGCCCGGGGAACAGTGGGTTCACTGCCTTGCTCAGGGGCAGAACGACAGATTTTTACATGGTCAGCTAGGGTTACTTCGGAGGTGACAAACTATTTAAATGCAGTTCTCAGAAAGTGACTACTTTCTTAAACTATTTGAGTACAGATCTGAGAAAGCAACTACTTAAAAAATGTTATAATACAGATCACAGGAAGTGACTACTACTGGATTGGCTGCCTTCAACTAATGGCAGGCCTGTATCTAGAACTGCATGTTGAATATAGAAATATAATGAATAGTCCACACACAATCTCCTATTCCAATCTATCTGACAGTCATATTTGATCTACACAATACATTTATATCTGAACATTTTGTAATTGTCCATTCTACTGAATGGTCATTGCCCCAGATGCACATAATCAAGTCAAACCAATTTTGCACAGATCCGTATAAATACGTTATCACACTGTATGACTCAACATGCCACTGAAAAGGTTGACCACTGCAATTAATACTTAAAATCCTGCAGAGTAATTCAAAGCCATTTGTAAACAGCAATTTGGATGATTAGCAAAAACAACTAGGAACCTCTTTGCCCATCTGAGGGAAAGTGTTCTTGTTTCAAACACATACTATACCATCTTTAAAGGGATAGTTACAAACTAACTTGATTTTCTACCTACCTTGCCTGTGTAATAACATTTTACTTTTGGAGAAACATTTTATTAGCATGTTACATAATACTTCTGTAATTGCATTTGAATTCTAGAGCAATTGAGCTGAAAGGTTTTGTAACTACTGTAAACGAGGAATAGTGACTGTTCCTTATTCCACTTGTGCGATTTCCAAAGTCTTTAGTAACAACAATGTTGCTATTGTAATACTCAAAGTTACTACACATGTATTACCTTATGTCAATCAGTATGAAAATATATTTATTAGTCATTCTGAAGCTGTAGTGGTCTACTGTCCCTCATGTATTTAGTTCTAGGCTATATTAAAATGAATGCTTAACAGCCCTCATATAGCTAGACTAGTTCACCTAAAAGTTGTAGTTTTTGGTTCTTCAAATAAAAATGCATTTGTTTTCAAATAGCTTTCATATATGTGACCCGTTTCAGGAAACTAGGCGTATGTCGCAAGTCACGACTTCACAGGAGAGACATTTTTTTTCCTTTTTTCTGGAACATGTGAACATTCATGTGCCTTTATAACAAACTTGTATGCCATCTGTAAATACGAATAAAATAGTTTAAAAATGAGCCTTGTTGGTTAAGACTGAGATAATGAGTGGGCCGAGAGATGAGTTTGGATTGGTCTGCCATATAGAAGGCTTCTGTCTATTTGAGCTGGTCAGTCTGTGTTGGTAATCCTGTCAAACGTTTTTTTTATTGTGTAGTGGAGCTGCATAAGTGTTGCTCTCCACTTTCTGGAGGATCAAGTTTTGAAATCAGTGGAATTAGAGTATGATAGTTTAAGAGATGGAGAAAAGACCTGTGTCCGGATTACATCATCAAACTAAGCACAACAGTGGCATGGTATCTGTGACAGGGAGACGTGTTCATCATGCTGATGTATACAGGTAAGAGTCTAGCATTAGCTAGCTACATTTTCAGATAACCACAAATTAGAAATGTGTAATTTCATTTCAAACTAAAGTGTACTGTTAGCTAGCTAGCTATCATTAGCTGGCTGGCTCCCTAGCTGAAGTTATTTGTATCCCAGAGCCATTTGATTTTCAAGTTAGAGCCAGCATATTCATGCAGGGTAGTAATGACATGATTTGGTACTATGTTCATTGTTTAACTAGCTAACGTGACGTGTGATCCTAAACGTTGTTTAACTAGCTAGGTTCATTGTTTACCTAGCTAGCTACATGTCTTAAGCTAAAGCGCACAACACCCATTGAATATGGTCGGTGTCAGTAAACGTCTGCAAAAAAGAATAATGAAATTGTTGCCAGCAGAGCTGGTTAGGCTGTTTTCATGTTATCCATAGCTAAACAAATAATCGGCCAGAGCGTCAAATGTGCTCTCTGAACGCTCCGAGATCGGAACGCGATGGGTGTGGCGAAAAGTAAGAGGGTGTGAACGATGCTGAATGGGTGTAGATACCAAAACATTCAAAATCCATTTTCTTAAAAGTGACTTTACAAGTTCATCAACTTTCAAAGCAGAATTACTTTCCCGTTGTTCCTCAAATGCAGTGTATGATATACAATTTTGTAGCTCTGCGTCTCAACTTTTATTCAATGTAAAAAACACAATTTCAAATGGTGCTACATAAGACCGAATCCAGGTGATGAGTCACATATTCAAATACCATCAAATACTATGTTTTTCTGAGACCTGTATTTTAATATCAAAGAAAATAGTTGCCTTTTAGTTGAAACTCCTTAAACCATATATTCGACTAAAAGTTTATTTGAAAAATAACTACAAAATACAACTATTTTCTGCAAAACATGGGTGCAAACATGACACGTGTGGCTCTCCCCAGGACTGGCAGTAGGTATTTCTCTCTCTCTGTGTATATCTGGCAGCTGCACCATTACACGTGTGGCTCTCCCCAGGACTGGCAGTAGGTGCTTCTCTCTCTCTGTGTATATCTGGCAGCTGCACCATTACTGTGTTTCTCTTCAGGGGTCTGAGTGTGGGCCTCTCAGAACTTCCATATGAAGGAGACCGAGCAGTCTTAATGATGCCAGAGGGGAGATGGGTGTAAACGTTTCCCTTTAAGCATGGTATTTCCCCACCACAAACTTGGCATCTCTGCACCGCCGCAAAATGCTGATAACACAATAAGAGAGGTAATGATGTGCATCTAAGACTCACCTCCAGACCTGACCGAACAGTGAGGGAAGGATGGAGAGAACCTCAACCAGGGGAATTAACCCTTTATTGGGCCAGAGGAGCAGAAACAGCCAGCTTGGCTTGGAGTCACTCTCTGGAGGACTAAGGTCTCAGAAGGACAATCAAAGCTTCAGAAATCAACAAAGTGATTACGGGAGGCCGATAGTAAGAGTGTTATAGTCAATAAGCGGATCAGTTGGCATTACCGCTGGACCAGGAAGAAGGGATGAGAGCAGATGCTTTCATGACCACATTAATCCTGTGGTAGACAGACACCTAATATATTTGTCGGTACTAAATCATGCTGATGAAGGAGGAGAGTTCTGAACTTCGGAAAGTATTCAGACCCCTTGACCTTTCCACATTTTGTTACATTACAGCCTTATTCTAAAATGCATTAAAATATTGAACCTTTATTTAACTGGGCAAGTCAGCTAAGAACAAATTCTTATTTCCAATGGCGGCCAAACCCGGACGACGCCGGGCCAATTGTGCACCGCTCCATGGGACTCCCAATCACAGCAGGATGTGATACACCCTGGATTCAAACCAGGGACTGTAGTGATGCCTATTGCACTGAGATGCAGTGCCTTAGATCAATGATCTCCCTTGAGATGTCTCTACAACTTGATTGGAGTCCACCTGTGGTAAATTCTATTGATTGGACATAATTTGGAAAGGCACACCTGTCTATATAAGGTCCCAAAGTTGACCTTTGGGGAAAAAAAAGTAATAAGTTTGAAGGAATAGTCCGTAGAGCTCTGAGACAGATTATGAGACTGAGATTATGTCGAGGCACAGATCTGGGGAAGGCTTCCAAAAAATGTTTGCAGCATTGAAGGTCCCCAAGAACACCTAGTGGCCTCCATCATTCCTAAATGGAAGAAGTTTGGAATCACCAAGACTCTTTCTAGAGCTGGCCGCCCGGCCATCAGGGGAGAAGGGTCTTGGTCAGGGTGGTGACCAAGACCCCGATGGTCACACTGACAGAGCTCCAGAAGTCCTCTGTGGAGATGGGAGAACCTTCCAGAAGGACAACCATCTCTGCAGCACTCCACCAATCAGGCCTTGATGGTAGAGCGGACAGACCGAAGCCACTCCTCGGTAAAAGGCACATCACAGCCCTCTTGGAGTTTGCCAAAAGGCACCTAAAGACTCTCAGACCATACGAAACAAGATTATCTGGTCTGTTGAAGCCAAGATTGAACTCTTTGGCTTGAATGCCAAGCATCACCTGGCACTAGGAAACCTGGCACCATCACTACAGCGAAGTATGCTGGTGGCAGCATCAAGCTGTGGGGATATTTTCCAGAGGCAGGAACTGGAAGGCTAGTCAGGATAGAGAGAAAGATGAACGGAAAAAAGTACAGATCCTTGATAACTTTCTCCAGAGCACTCAGGACCTCAGACTGTGGCGAAGGTTCACCGTCCAACAGGAAAACGACCTGAAGCACAGCCAAGACAATGCAGGAGTGGCTTCGGGACAAGTGTCTGAATGTCCTTGAGTGGCCCAGCCAGAGCCTGGACTTGAAACCGATCTAACATCTCTGGAGAGACCTGAAAATAGTTGTGCAGCAACGTTCCCCATCCAACCTGACAGATCTTGAGAGGATCTGCAGAGTGGAATGGGAGAAACTCCCCAAATACATATGTGCCAAGAATACTCGGCGCTGTGATCACTGCCAAAGGTGCTTCAACAAAGTATTGAGTAAAGGGTCGGAAAACGTATATAAATGTGATGTTAATAAATGAGCAAAAACCTGTCAATGTCCCGCCATGTTCCATGTAGCCTATATCTGGCAGCTCTTATTTTAAGTGAATCGTCAAGGAAAGACGCCAGAAATTGCATGTCCATCCCCGGAGATAATCTGCATATATATATATAGACACGGTTTGATTAATACACCCAACTCAGGGAAGTCTATTTGAGTTTTCTAGTTTTCCAGTAACACACCCCCAGTGTCTCTGCTGATTCTGAAATACTTATAATCTGTTGACAAATATTCAGTAATAACCCAAAACTAAAAGTCCACACACACACACAACACAGCTCTAATAGAAGCACAATTGGGAAGGCAGCAGTTTCCTTAATAAGAATCCCCAGCACAGCTCAGTTTCATAACCTCTAGCTGTTACCGCTGGACTAGCAGAGAATTGATGAATGGAAGAAGCTAGGGATGGGATTACAGACCTCATTATGGGATTACAGACCTCATTGTGGGATTACAGACCTCATTATGGGATTACAGACCTCATTGTGGGATTACAGACCTCATTACGGTATTACAGACCTCATTACGAACTCTAATGCATCCATTGTTTATCGTTAGTAGAAATAAGAGGGAGACTGACAGTGAAACAAAGAGAAAAAGCGAGTTGAATGCCAACTACGATGGATATCCATCAATATGCTCATCTGAATATAGTGAAAGCCTTTGCACCACAGAACATTATTCTATTTAAAAACACCTAAAGGTCTTACATCGGAGCTAGTGGTTAGCATATTAGTTCATATTAATTACACAGGAATGATTTCCACATCACAGTGGAGCATACTTTCACTGACTGGTATAGTTCCTCATAGACAGCTTGTAGGATAGGATGTACTACTTTCCTTTCTGACCACACTGCTCGCTCGCTCCAACCAGCGTCTGCGTTACCAAGCACTAAAATATAAGTCAGTTCTATTTGTGATGCTGAACGCGGTGCAAATCCTGCCTCTCCCATCTCCTCATTGGTTTATAGAAGCAGATACTCAAGTGCCATCTCCTTATTGGTTATACCCACGTAGGTGATTTGAAAGATGAACTGAGGTCAGTCGGTTGTGGTAATCCACATTATTCTGAAAGTAGATGCCAATCGTCATAAAGTCCAAAGAAGAAAAAGCCTGGAAGGAGGAGAGATGACTAGAAACGATTCAGTTGACCATTTTATGTGTGGATTAATTGTCGGAGTAGAGGACCTTGTGCATTTCAAGTAAAATAACAATTCAATGTTTATATCCCAGGACAAATTAGCTTGCAACAGCTAGCTAAATTGGACAAATTGGGGAAAATGTTTAATGCTTTTGGTTCAGAGTTTGTATTTCAACCTGCGTGTCGTGATTGCGTTTGGAGTGGGGGGACAAAATCTATTTGCTCATGCGCGCGTCCAGTTTGAGTATGGTGTAAGACAACAGGTGTGGCATGGGAAATGAGGAAGGGAGGAGTTGTAAAGTGATATACTGAACAGAAAATGGCCAAATCAGAGCCTAAGTGGCCCAGCTGTAAGAGCTTGCTGAACAGTGTTAGGCTTAATATCGCTCTAGATTAATTTAGGTGAGGTATAAAGTATATTCCACTGTAAATAGATTTTCCTTGAGAGGCAGGCAGTGTGCGTCTGACTGTTTAAGACCTTATATCTGTCCCAAACATGCACTTCCACAGCAGCACACACACACTCACAAGCAAGCAAACGGACACACAAGAACGTGCACACAAACACAAGCGCACACACATCATCCTCTGTTAGATTAGACCTAGTGTTCCTCTGTGAGTAGATGAGAGACAGTGTTTCTATTTGTATATTAGACGCAGTGGTTCTGTGTGTAGATGAGTTACAGTGTTTGTGTGTAGAGGAGTTACAGTGTTTTGGTGTGGATGTGTTTGTGTGTAGATGAGTTAGAGTGTGTGTGTAGATGAGTTAGTGTTTCTGTGTGTAGACGAGAGACAGTGTGTGTTTGTATGTGACAGATCTGAGGCTCCGCTGTTGGACAGTGCAGAGGAGGCAGGCATAGAGAGCTCTGACAGTGTGAGTGATTTCCCTGGTGGTCAGACCTCTTGAATAATATTACACAGCGTTGTGTGAAGGCGCCCAGCAGAGTGAGGTGTGTGCTTACACTGCGGCATGCTGGGAACCTAAATTACTTAAATGTAAGGTAAATGAAAACGGAGGGCGCCTGTCCTGCAGAGATCAGAGCGATCAGCAATCCAACCTGTAACTTAACCTCCCTAATGCCCTCCAAAGCATGCTTCTGTACCATACAAACCCTCCACACCATCAACAGCCTTTACCAATGTCATATTCAGCATTTCCACACAGTGCATCACTTCATACCACAATACCTTATCCTGTTAGATTCAGTATTCTTCCTTCTACATTTGAGTCATTTAGCAGACCCTCTCATCCAGAGTAGCCAATGTCTCTTACTACTTTATTTGAAGGTAGACACATCCTACTCCATGACCTTATCAGAAAAATGGACAGAATAGAATGTTTTTTTTCTTAGAAAATATATATTAATTTATTAAATCATAATGTGTGTTACACTGAATGAAGTCATAATACCAGTAGGATATGTGATACTGTATATCCTCACATGATACAAAGTAAAGAGAAAGGGGGATACCTAGTCAGTTGTACAACTGACCACATTCAACTGAAATGTGTCTTACGCATTTAACCCAACCCCTCTGAATCAGAGGAGCGGAGGCTGCCTTAAACGACATCATCGGCAACCGGGGAGCAGTTGTTGTTAACTGCCTTGCTCAGGGGCAGAAAGACAGATTTTTACCTTGTCTTCCCAACAATCCTACCCACCAGGCTACCTGCTGCCCCAGTATGACCGCCACCTAAATATAACCTAGTCCTATACATGGACTCATCCTATTACAGATCCTAGGTACCGTCACCTTCTAAAGACTTCAACAATAGTCCTTTTACAAGATGGAACGTAAATTATGCATTTGTCAAAAAACAACTTAACTTTGTTGGACCGTTGTCAAGGTACACAACTTATACATTTTTGTCAAAAGGAAACTTTATAATAGAAATGCATTTGGAAGTTGTGGTAAACTGTAGTCTCTAGTCAATTCCTACACTACATCTCCTCATTGGTTATCAATCCATGCAGCGAGTAAGACTTTTATTTGAGTGTTTCTCCCGAGTGGAGGGATCCATCCATGAATCATGGTCGACTGCTTTGCACCAACTGAAAAGGTTTCTCCACGAACAGAACAGGGATAAATGGATGTCTTTCAGGCACAACAAAGCAAATCATTTTAGAATGTCTGGCGGGATTCGGCAGCGGTGGTGGGAACAGGAGCGGAGTGAGGAACTCATCATGTAAAACAAAATGCGGATGAATATGCAGAACATATCAAAAAGACATATTGGTACATCGCACCGCAGACCTGCGAGAGGAGTGCTGTTCTGGATGCTGTTCACAGCAGTGTTAGAAGTTTGATGGTACGTTAATGCTTCAAGCTAATGCCCATCGTCACCAATCAGCCAGGATTATTTAGGTTTAATTGGGGAACTCGCTGGAAGACACCCTCAGAACAAACCAATGGCCCTGGTGTTATTGAGCGTGTCTTCAGTGGCGTTGGGTGGAAATGACTGTTGGAGCCCTGTGACATCGTTTAACACCGTCAGACACTAACACTTAGGTTTAACAGCAGCACAACAAATGAGACATAATGAAGACTTCAGCATTAAAGGTTTTCAATGGCAGCAGCGTCAGACAGGGGTCTTTGAGCTTTGTGATGGATGGTAACTGGGAGCGGAGTTTGAGTAATGACCTGGTAGTAGTTGCTTTATTGCACCATAAATTCACCAGTGTGCGGACACTGCATATTTTTAGTTTATTTGTATTTGACCTTTATTTAACTAGGCAAGTCAGTTAAGAACAAATTCTTATTTTCAATGACGGCCTAGGAACAGTGGGTTAACTGCCTGTTCAGGGTCTGTACTTAAATACTGATTCAATTGAGGGAACATTATCATTACCATACATGACTGTATAAAATCCTGAGGGACAAATTGGACACTTAATGATGAGATCATGTAGAATGCTCGGTTGAGAGGCAGTGAAAAAGAACAGAGGAAATACATCCTGTAGAACAATCACGTAGCATAGAGAAACCGTTATATGTTACATTACAGTGGGTCCAAATACTCTTACATGGATTGTAAACTTCATCTGCTTTCCTTCGCCACGGTAACCGTCATAGTCGGTAACCTTCACAGTCGGTAACCGCTGATCTGAGAAGGCAGGCGTTAAACATCCCATAATGAAATGCAGTGTCACACATTCACTCAACGGTAACACATCTAATCTCAGGCCACACACATAAAACCTGCAGGTCACATGAATATATGATACACTGACAGAACCGACCAATCACTCCTGTCGACATACAAATGAATGGATGTGGAACGGATGTGGGTCTTTTCATAGTCAATCTCGTAGAGGAAGCCAATCACAGCCTTCCCACCGGGCATAGAGGTCAGTTCAATGTCTAGTTTAGATTTACATTTGGTTGAGTTATCAACGTGAATTCAACAAAAAATTCAAGACTTCGTTGGGTGAAAAAAAGACGCAATTCCCTTTGATTACTTTTTTCAAACCTAATCAGTTTACCACGTTGATTCAACATCATCACATTGGATTTTTGTTCAAATGATGTGGAAACAACGTTGATTCAACCAGTTTTTGCCCACTGGGTTCCCTCTCATTAGTTAAGGCTTCTTTCCTGACATTGCTGAGTTCTACTGCATCATCATTGAACAGACAGACATTTCAGTGTTATGCATTATGTTCTCCGATATCTATGAATAAATATATATCATATTGCTGTGTTGGAAGATACTGCCACAGGGAGCAGTGTGGTCTTTGATAATTGAGTATTGGTTTAGTCCTGGTTAAATATAGCCAAGGAGGACAGGTAACCACAAACAAAGCTAAGTTGACAACAGCAGGCATCTGTTATCTAAACTTGGCCATTTGCATATCAAAGAGCCTTGCTTGATGTGTCTATGAGGAAGTGTATGTGACTGTAAAAGGGTATAAAAATATATATATATGTACAGTGCCTTGCGAAAGTATTCGGCCCCCTTGAACTTTGCGACCTTTTGCCACATTTCAGGCTTCAAACATAAAGATATAAAACTGTATTTTCTTGTGAAGAATCAACAACAAGTGGGACACAATCATGAAGTGGAACGACATTTATTGGCTATTTCAAACTTTTTTAACAAATCAAAAACTGAAAAATTGGGCGTGCAAAATTATTCAGCCCCCTTAAGTTAATACTTTGTAGCGACACCTTTTGCTGCGATTACAGCTGTAAGTCGCTTGGGGTATGTCTCTATCAGTTTTGCACATCGAGAGACTGAAATTTTTTCCCATTCCTCCTTGCAAAACAGCTCGAGCTCAGTGAGTTTGGATGGAGAGCATTTGTGAACAGCAGTTTTCAGTTCTTTCCACAGATTCTCGAATGGATTCAGGTCTGGACTTTGACTTGGCCATGCTAACACCTGGATATGTTTATTTTTGAACCATTCCATTGTAGATTTTGCTTTATGTTTTGGATCATTGTCTTGTTGGAAGACAAATCTCTGTCCCAGTCTCAGGTCTTTTGCAGACTCCATCAGGTTCTTCCAGAATGGTCCTGTATTTGGCTCCATCCATCTTCCCATCAATTTTAACCATCTTCCCTGTCCCTGCTGAAGAAAAGCAGGCTCAAACCATGATGCTGCCACCACCATGTTTGACAGTGGGGATGGTGTGTTCAGCTGTGTTGCTTTTACGCCAAACATAACGTTTTGCATTGTTGCCAAAAAGTTCAATTTTGGTTTCATCTGACCAGAGCACCTTCTTCCACATGTTTGGTGTGTCTCCCAGGTGGCTTGTGGCAAACTTTAAACAACACTTTTTATGGATATCTTTAAGAAATGGCTTTCTTCTTGCCACTCTTCCATAAAGGCCAGATTCGTGCAACATACGACTGATTGTTGTCCTATGGACAGTCTCCCACCTCAGCTGTAGATCTCTGCAGTTCATCCAGAGTGATCATGGGCCTCTTGGCTGCATCTCTGATCAGTCTTCTCCTTGTATGAGCTGAAAGTTTAGAGGGACGGCCAGGTCTTGGTAGATTTGCAGTGGTCTGATACTCCTTCCATTTCAATATTATCGCTTGCACAGTGCTCCTTGGGATGTTTAAAGCTTGGGAAATCTTTTTGTATCCAAATCCGGCTTTTATCTTCTTCACAACAGTATCTCGGACCTGCCTGGTGTGTTCCTTGTTCTTCATGATGCTCTCTGCGCTTTTAACGGACCTCTGAGACTATCACAGTGCAGGTGCATTTATACGGAGACTTGATTACACACAGGTGGATTGTATTTATCATCATTAGTCATTTAGGTCAACATTGGATCATTCAGAGATCCTCACTGAACTTCTGGAGAGTGTTTGCTGCACTGAAAGTAAAGGGGCTGAATAATTTTGCACGCCCAATTTTTCAGTTTTTGATTTGTTAAAAAAGTTTGAAATATCCAATAAATGTCGTTCCACTTCATGATTGTGTCCCACTTGTCGTTGATTCTTCACAAAAAAATACAGTTTTATATCTTTATGTTTGAAGCCTGAAATGTGGCAAAATGTCGCAAAGTTCAAGGGGGCCAAATACTTTCGCAAGGCACTGTATATATATTCATGTTATGCATAAGTGTCTGTAGAGCACGACCTTGGAGTTCATGACAGGTCAACAGTTCAAAGGTCAAAAGTCAAGAACATGGGGAAGGGGATGAAGGGGCAGGGCTCCGAGTCTCTTGGTTCTCGATTGTGTTCCAATCTGTATAGCTCCTAAAGAAACTAAATCAGAGAAGAAGACAACAAGCTGCAAAGCCGGTTTTGGTTTTGCCTTTGCTTTAGTCTCACCAGGACGCCCGCACTCCTGCCTCTCTTTCGCCTGCGTTTCCCCCTGGGTAGCCCGAAGATTGGGTCGGAGGTACATAAAAAGCCGAGGGCAGATGAGTCGAAGTCGAAGCAGGAATTGAATTTAGTAACTGCCGATCTGATGTTCAAAAGTTCTTGTCGATCATAAGAAATTATAGAGGATACAGTCCCCACTCCCCAAAGGTTGAAAAACCATATTAGGGGTTATATATTCAACAATACAGTATGGAGAATATGGTTTCAGATGTACTGTGTCACCTGCCTATAGAAAAGCTGTTTCCCTGTGACATACATTCATGATTTCGTTTTTGAGATTTTCCCCTCTGATAGAGATGAGGCAGAGACAGTGTTACACTAGCCCTACTGGAGATGGAGAGAGAACTCTTGATCACCACGGTGAATGTGCTGAAGCTGGTAATGTGTGGGTGAAGCTAGTTGGGGATATTTATGTATGTGTATGTATTTTATACACTGTGTGCCACATGGTGTTCCTATGTCTGTGCACTAAATAACATCCATATGAAAGGGTTCTATGTGGTTAGGGCTTTGTACAGTAGTGTCTTTCCTATGTTTCTATACTGTGTATTTGGTTCTACTTTTAAGATATGACAAAACAAGGATCCAGCACCCAACCATATGAAAAACAATCTGTAAGCGAACACATTGTCTGCTCAACATTTATTCTCCTGCTGCCCTAGGAGCCATAGCTACAGGTCATTTTAAGGTAATCTAAGGTCATTCCAAGTTCCCTGCAGCAGCAGTAGGTGTGGTCCAGTTCCCACCTAGCTCCTCAGACATCCCCAAGGCCCCAGCCACAGCTCTAGCAGCAGCAACAGTTCTGAGCTGCTTTCCTGATGACCTTCGGAGGCTCCTCTGGGGAGACTATCTCTGCCAGGGTGACGTATGTCCCAGCCAGGAACCCTACCGCCACAGCAATGACAAGGTCCTTCAACAACATGGTTGGCTTCAGCAGTCGGTCTGAGAAGGTGATGAGCTCCACTGGAGGGGGGAACCAGGGCCAGGGCACTGCTGGACACTGCACCCACCAGGGAGATTACCAAGTCCAGACGAGGGATCAGCACGGCGAAGGAGAATGGAGAGAGAGGGGGGAAGGGAGAGAAGTAGAGAGGTGGTAAAGGAATCCGAGGGGGGGAGGCAATAAAGAGGGTAGGGGGAGAGTGAAGTGAGAGAGGAGATATGAAAAGGATGGAGTGGGGGGTCGTAGAGAGGGGCGAGATAGGGAGAGAAGTACAGAGGTCATCAAACAGAGCATGGGAACGGATGTCTAGAGACAAATTAATCAAGCTGCCACACATGAATACCACAGCACAGATACTTCCCATACAATATAGAGTTGAAGTCGGAAGTTAACATACACTTAGGTTGGAGCTAAAAATACCAACATCGGTATCGGCCCGTTGTCTAGTCTAACGCCAATGTGCAAAACCGATGTCAAAGCTGACGTGCATACCTACAGGTGAAGTCGGAAGTTTACATACACTTAGGTTGGACCACCAATTTCTTGTTAACTATAGTTTCGGGAAGTCGGTTCGGACATCTACTTTGTGCATGACACAATACATTTTTTCTACAATTGTTTACAGACAGATTATTTCACATAAAAATCATTGTATCACAATTCCAGTGGGTCAAAAGTTTACATACACTAAGTTGACTGTGCCTTTAAACAGCTTGGAAAATTCTGGAAAATGATGTTATGGCTTTAGAAGTTTCTGATAGGCTAATTGACATCATTTGAGTCAATTGGAGGTGTACCTGTGAATATATTTCAAGGCCTACCTTCAAATTCAGTGCCACTTTGCTTGACATCATGGGGAAATCAGCCAATACCTAAAAAAAAACTGTAGACCTCCAAGTCTGGTTCATCCTTGGGAGCAATTTCCAAACCCCTGAAGGCACGCCGTTCATCTGTACAAACAATAGTACGCAAGTGTAAACACCATGAGACCACGCAGCCATCATACTGCTCAGGAAGGAGACGCGTTCGGTCTCCTAGAGATGAACGTACTTTGGTGCGAAAAGTGCAAATCAATCGCATAACAACAGCAAAGGACCTTGTGAAGATACTGGAGGAAATGGGTACAAAAGTATCTATATCCACAGTAAAGCGAGTCCTATATCGACATAACCTGAAAGACCACTCAGCAAGGAAGAAGCCACTGCTCCAAAACCGCCATAAAAAAGCCAGACTACAGTTTGCAACTGCACATGGGGATCACGATCGTACTTTTTGGAGAAATGTCCTCTGGTCTGATGAAACAAAAATAGAACTGTTTTGCCATAATGACCGTCGTTATGAAGGCTTGCATGCCGAAGAAAACCATCCCAATCGTGAAGCACGGGGTGGCAGCATTATGTTGTGGGGCTGCTTTGCTGCAGGAGGGACTGGTGCACTTCACAAAATAGATGGCATCATGAGGGTGGAAAATGATGTGGATATCTTGAAGCAACATCTCAAGACATCAGTCAGGAAGTTAAAGGTTGGTCGCAAATGGATCTTCCAAATGGACAATGATCCCAAGCATACTTCCAAAGTTGTGGCAAAATGGCTTAAGGACAACAAAGTCAAGGTTTTGGAGTGGCCATCACAAAGCCCTGACCTCAATCCTATAGAACATTTGTGGGCAGAACTGAAAAAGCGTGTGCGAGCATGGAGGCCTACAAACCTGACTCGGTTACACCAGCTCTTTCAGGAGGAATGGGCCAAAATTCAACCAACTTATTCTGGGAAGCTTGTGGAAGGCTACCAAAATGTTTGACCTAGGTTAAACAATTTAAAGGCAATGCTACCAAATACTAATTGAGTGTATGTAAACTTCTGACCCACTGGGAATGTGATGAAAGAAATAAAAGCTGAAATAAATCATTCTTTCTACTATTATTCTGACATTTTACATTCTTAAAATAAAGTGGTGATCCTAACTGACCTAAGACAGGTTAATTTTACTAGGATTAAATGTCAAGAATTGTGAAACTGAGTTTAAATGTATTTGGCTAAGGTGTATTTAAACTTCTGACTTCAACTGTACATGAGTTTCCATGGTGGAGAATCCCAAATCTCCCATGCCTACAGTATAAGCCATTCCAACAATTTACAATAATGCAACGCCTGCAAACCACCTTCCAGCTGGAACTGGTTATCATTTAACAATGAGTCACACAACATGAAAGCAGCGGTTGAGATAAAGTTCTGGGCCCTTAGAGGCCCCCACAGACACACTGAAAATCCAACCCCAGGCCGCAGTACCCTAATCCTTTGATATGTAAACTTCCCTTTTAAGTTGGCCTTGTAATTTCACTTTTCCAGCGGCCAGTTGAGGGGAGGTGAGTATGTGAGGAAGGAGTACGGGAGGTAACTGTGAACATGGCTTAGTGTTACTGTTAGCATGCTGACAGTACTTTGTCATGACGTTGGCCTGTGGGTAAGGTTTAGGACCACCCCCCCAAAAATACATTTCTCCCTTCCCTCTATCTAGACTCTACAGAGGGGCTCTTGAATAGCCTTTGCTAAACAGAAGTCTGGGAACTTCAAACAAGTGGAGGGAAAGGAACAATATTTCGGTAATAGAACTAGTTGAAAATATGTGTTGGTACTTAATGAATATGATGTCAGTTCGGTTGTCATCTGAGACATTATGATTGATGGCAGGACGACCTAAACTGTATCTGGGAAAGTCTACACATTATAGTTATCAGATTCACATGGAATTGTTGTGCAATTCAAATGTTTAAATATATAATTATTTGTGAAAAGATTAAATGTAATTTTGGCTTTCAATTGAGAGATTTGGGTTTTCGCAAGGTTAGGGCTCTGCTCAATCAGTGGCCCGCCCCAGTGAAGAGACATGGTTGTAAACTATGAAACACACTCTTCTCTCCCTTGACGAAAATGTAACCTCCTGTTCCGACGACGATAGGACGACGGTCCGTACGTTGAAAAGGACTAACATGTCAACTACAGAACTAAGCCAACCTCAGCGTAAGCTTTGGTTGCAAATGGTATAAATTTTGAACTCTTATTCACTACAGAAGTGAACCTCCTAGCTGAACCTCCTAGCCGTTGAGTTAGCAGCGGCCGCTGTAAACGTGGGCTACGAAAGGACGGACAGAGTATCCCATCTACCATACAACAACGACACTACAACATATCCCATTCACCACCAGAGACACTCTTCAAAGGACAAAGGACTCTGTTGGTCAACACGGCCTTCCATCTACCACCAACCTATTGAAGCGCAGCTCAGAGTGAATATATATATTGCATTTTCCTTTTCCAAATGGGCGGTAATTTAGATTCTGTATTTACGATAGAGTAGCTGCTTACGGCCCGATTAGAGACATAGCTTCTCCCTTTGTTCCTCAAGTCTTCCCGATCTTTCACTCAAACCCAACCCCCATTCTTTGTGTACCCAGCTGTCATATCTGTTCCGTCCGCTAGGGACATTGTCATTTATGACATAATTTGTAATCAATGTATGATTCATTCTGTGTATATGTATGTGATCTGTGTGATTAGTTAGGTATTTAGTAAATAAATAATTAAACCCAATTTTTCATTGGGGATTCAACTTGTTAGCCAGGGTTCGTGAAGATAACCAAGAATTTACAACTTTTAGATGAGACTGAAATAAGGTGTCTTTAAGAGTTTATTCGGAAGATAACAGCTCTATAAATATTCCATCGTGGTGCCCCGACTTTCTAGTTAATTACATTTACATGATTAGCTCAATCAGGTAATATTAATTACAGAGAAAGGATTTTATAGAATAGCATGTCATATAACTTAGTCCGACATAGCCAAAGAAACAACTTCCTGTTAGTTTCACAGACAGACAGGCCCCTACTGCAGGGCATGTGTTTGTTGGCAGAGAGAGGGATGGAATGGGGGATAGCAGTTAGAGAAATACAGAGGGAGAGAAAGACAGCGGGGGAGGCAAAAAGGAGAATGGCAGGTAGAGAGGAGTGCAGGATTAAAGTTCAGAGGCTTAAAAGGGGCACACACACGCGGTACGCTCATCTAGAAATACCCAGGTTCTGGGGACCGTACATGGTCATTGAGACCATGCAGCAACCGAGAAATCTATTGTAACCAAATAGTCTCATCCAGCTCTCCCACCTCATACATTTCCACAGGAGAGGGTCTCGGGAGAGACATGTTAACATGTTTGATATCAGATCCACACAGCAGGAGCAGAGGTAGCACTTACACACAAACACAAACATACACAACTCTGACTAAACACAGACACTCAACAAAAAACTAAAATGGCATCTTCCCCTTAGAAGATCCCACCCCAAAATCTGTCACGACTATAGTTGCATTTCATCAAATCATACATTATTTACCTCAGAGCAGGACATCAAATGGCAACTTACTATTATAACATCACATGAATTGTCTGTTATGAGTCATTTCTAGCCTAGAAGTTGAGAGCGTCGGGCCAGTAACCGAAAGATAGCTGGTTCGAATCCCTGAGCTGTCTAGGGGAAAAATCTGCCCTAACCCTAATTGTTCCTGTAAGTCGCTCCAGAGAAGAGCATCTGCTAAATGACTAAAATGTAAAAAAATATATCTCCACCCAAAATGCAGCCTGTCAGTCAGAAATACATGCATTCACCTAGTAAAGTGGTTATCTTTTCAAATGCAAATCGCTTTAGTGTGACATTACAAAAGGAAATAAAATGGTTTTTATTATGATATGTGACTCCTATTGATATGGTATTTGGAGCAAAAATGCAATTCTTCCATCATTTCATTGCATGTATGTCTCACTGAATGCATTCATCTCATTGCAACATTTCATTGCCTTCAATTGAAATCAGTTGAGAGACCTGAGAAAATAAAACGCATCTGAAAGGGAGCCTGCTGTGAATATCAATGAGATAAACATGACAGTGATGCTTCACCTCAGGTGACTACCCAGGTATTTCACTAGAAACTCAAAAAGTAAATCAATTGCAGAGCCCTCAGAAGTTGTGTGTGTGTGTGTATGTACAGGGCGAGACAGCAGACCAAGTCGAAATCATGATACTAAATGACATGATGAGCCTTGACCACATACATCCATTAGTGCTGAATAAACATGTGAGGCTGCAGCTGCTCCTCTAGCCCCCCCCCCCCCCCCCCCCTGTAAAGACCTGTCAAATGTGTTATTAATCCTATTAACCAGTTACATTGAGCCAGAATCCATATTAAACCAACACAGCCCTGTCCAATGCCCTTCACGTGTTCATGGATTACTGTATGAGGTGGGGAGTGTGTGTCTGTGTTCTGTACGGACACAACATAACACACACTCTTCGGTGACACACACTCCCTCAAAGTCCTCATAGGGATCACAGTCTGGATAGAGCAGAGGGAGTTGACAGTCCAATGTCTCTACTGTATGTAATGTAGTCCAAGAAAACTAGTGGTCACAGAAGGATGGCATTATATATAGCACCTTTGAGAGGGTGCAACATGGAAAGAGAGTAGGGTAGAGATGTAATGTCTCTGTCTGTCATCGGTCTTGATAATTGTATGACCTTCACCCAGAGTTGGGGGTCAATTTAAATTCAAAATGTTCCTCATTGAAAATCATTGAAGATCATTTTTAAAGTTTTTTTTTTTTTGGCATTTTATATGATTCTACAGACAACAGACAGAACAGCTGAGGGCAGAACACATAGATCCCCTACCAAATCAAACCCACCCCAACCCCCATGCTCTAACAGATCACACACGGATCCTCTACCAAATCAAACCCACCCCAATCCCCATGCTCTAACAGAACACACACGGATCCCCTACCAAATCAAACCCACCCCAACCCCTATGTTCTAACAGAACACACACTGATCCCCAACCAAATCAAACCCACCCCCCCATGCTCTAACAGAACACACACTGATCCCCAACCAAATCAAACCCACCCCCCCATGCTCTAACAGAACACACACTGATCCCCAACCAAATCAAATCAACACCCCATGTTCTAACA
The DNA here is from genome assembly GCF_057628025.1 of Oncorhynchus mykiss. Taxonomy (NCBI): domain Eukaryota; kingdom Metazoa; phylum Chordata; class Actinopteri; order Salmoniformes; family Salmonidae; genus Oncorhynchus; species Oncorhynchus mykiss. The sequence goes on from NC_143045.1 coordinate 30,644,148, forward strand.
GAACACACACTGATCCCCAACCAAATCAAACCCACCCCCCCATGCTCTAACAGAACACACACTGATCCCCAACCAAATCAAATCAACACCCCTTGCTCTAACACGGCTATTCCCAAACTGGGGAATGCGTAATGCCGTCGGGGGTATGCCAAATAAAAATGAAATTAAACCTTCACTCTTGTGCAGACATTTAGAAACAAAACATGCCAATTTGAAAAATAAGCCAAGGGAGTGTTTTGAGCGAGAATTAAGATGACTTTCGAGTAGAAAGACATGTATAAAAGCAACAGGTACCATTAATAAGAAGGGGCTAGATGCGTCTTATATGGTGAGCTACCGATTGGCTAGGACAGACAAGCCCCATACTATTGTGGAGGACTTCTTCCTGCTGCCGTGGATATGGCTGGCACAATGCTGGGGGAAAAGGCCCCAAAAATATACAGACAATGCCTTCATCAAACACTGTTTCACGACACATCAGTGACATGGCAGGAGATGTTTTGAAACAATTACTGCTTCATATACCAGCCAGTGAATTCTATCCATTACAGCTGGATGAGTCAACAGACACCTGGCACAGCTCCTGGTATATCTCTACTACGCTTATGGGGGGTCAATTAAGGAAGACATCCTCTTCTGCAAACCACGGAAACAAGGACAACAGGATAATCTGTTTTTTAAGTACTGGACAGCTTAGTGACATCAAATGGACTTAGGTGGTATGGTGTAAAAATTGCAAGACTATGTAATAAAGTTTTTATTGAATTGGTTGTTTTATGCAACAGAATAGAGTGTTCTGTTAACTATTGTGTGTGTGTTCTACTGAGGATGAGCCTCTGGAAGATAACACTGACAGGAGATTTACCATGTCTTTTGGGTGATAAAACCTAAAGAGCATTCCAGAGCATGAGTTAATGTTTCTGTTCTTTACCGTACCAGGGAGAGATGGTTCCAGTTTGGAGTAGGAGGACCAGACACTGGTCTATACAATAAACTGTTGACACAGCAGATACTGTCTGCCACGTATTATAGGTATCTTTCATACAGATCTTAACCTTGTGACCCATTATATATATCTGTTGTTCGTCATGTAGGTTGAAAGGGGTGTATCTTGGCTATAAAAGACCTTTTGTACCAATCATTTGACCGTGAATCGTCGACCAGACATGACCAGCCATCATTTTCACAGAGCACTCAATCGATTAACTTTATATGTGTGCGTTGTATTGACCTGCTCTATTATTAATAAGTGATTGAAGATTTAGTTTAACTATAACTCTGACTTGTGTGATAAGTTTGTCTCTCCTCATTTGATAGTAAAGAAATTAACCACCACAGTGGTCAAGACGCCGTGGGAGACACAGTGGAGTGGTAATGCGCATGCAAGGAGTTGCTCCCGACGCCACTTGGGTACACTGCAGCATCCACCAAGAGGTTCTTGCTGCCAAGGGAATGCTTGACAGCTTGAAAGACGTTTTGGACACTACAGTGAAAATGGTTCACTTTGTTAAAGCAAAGTCCCTGAACTCTTGTGTATTTTCAGCAATATGCAATGATATGGGCAGCGACCACGTAACGCCTTTACAACATACAGAAGTGCGCTGGTTATCAAGGGGCAAAGTACAGTTTTTTTTTAATCGCGAGACGAGCTTAAACTTTTCTTTACTGACCATAATTTTCACTTGTCTGACCGGTTGCATGATGACAAGTTTCTCACACGACTGGCCTATATGGGTGATGTTTTTTCTCACCTGAATGATCAGAATCTAGGATTACAGGGACTCTCCGCCACTATATTCAATGTGAGGGACAAAATTGAGGCTATGATTAAGAAGATGGTGCTCTTCTCTGTCTGCATTAACAAGGACAGCACACAGGTCTTTCCATTGTTGTATGATTTTTTTGTGTGCAAATGAACTCAAGCTCACGGACAACGTCAAATGTGATATAGCGAAGCACCTAAGCGAGATGGGTGTGCAAATACGCAGGCACTTTCATGCCCTGCCTTCAGTGCACTTACCGATATCTGAACAAGAGAGCCTCATCGAAATTGCAACAAGCGGTTCTGTGAAAATTGAATTGAATCAGAAGCCACTGCCAGATTTCTGGATAAGGCTGCGCTCAGAGTATCCTGCCTTGGCAAATTGCGCTGTTAAGACACTGATTCCCTTCGCAACCACGTACCTATGTGAGAGAGGATTCTCAGCCCTCACTAGCTTGAAAACTAAATATAGCCACAGACTGTGTGTGGAAAATGATTGAAGACTGAGACTCTCTCCAATTCAACCCAACATCGCAGAGTTATGTGAATCCTTTCAAGCACACCCTTCTCATTGACCTGTAGTGAGTTATTCACATTTTTTTATGAACAAATATGATTTTATATGTAAGATGGCTAAATAAAGAGCAAAATGATTGACTATTATTATATTATTATTTGTGCCTCGTCCTATAAGAGCTCTTTGTCACTTCCCATGAGCCGGGTTGTGACCAACTCACACTAATTCTTATGTTTAATAAATGTATCGTATAGTGTGTGTGTGGCAGGCTTACAATGATGGCAAAAAAACAAAAATTTGAGAGTGCACTGACCCTGGTGCTAGAGGGGGTACGCAGCTGGAGTTTGAATGTTTGAAGGGGTACGGGACTATAAAAAGTTTGGGAACCACTGCTCTAACAGAACACACACGGATCCCCTACCAAATCAAATGCCACTCTATAGAACTGGTTAGAGGGGCCTCCTGTGGTGTCACTCTATAGAACTGGTTAGAGGGGCCTCCTGTGGTGTCACTCTATAGAACTGGTTAGAGGGGCCTCCTGTGGTGTCACTCTATAGAACTGGTTAGAGGGGCCTCCTGTGGTGTCACTCTATAGAACTGGTTAGAGGGGCCTCCTGTGGTGTCACTCTATAGAACTGGTTAGGTCACTCCGAATTATGTAATAAAGGCAGAAGGTTCTATAGGTCTCTCCAGTATTTTAGAAAACGTCTCAAAAATTGATATCCAGAAATATGTCAATTTCGGGCATGTCTAAAAGGTGTAATAAATTAGCAGGAGCCTGCTTACATCGTTCACAAGAAGAATCTATTTCTGGTCTAATCTTGGATTATTTCTCATTTGACCAATGCAGCCAATGAACTATTTTAAATTGAATTACAGCATGTCTTAGACACAGAGATGAATAATGTATTCTCTGAAGCATACCCTGCCAAGTTTCTGGGATCTAAGAATATTGAACTATTGTACTAACTGTTCAAAAGATGCAAAATACATATGTGTACAAGTTGTTCATTGAGGAGATCCCTTTTCCAGACCAGATTTAAAACACCCGGTCTAATAATGATGGAGAAAATGTATGGTTCTTTAATAATGGGGCAGAAGTAAAAAATTCACTGAGACCAAACGTTCGCCTGAACTGTTTCCCGATTGTTAGAGAATGTTTCACAATAGGGTTTTTAGTGTATTTGGAAACAGGCTCAGCCAATGCAAGTTTAGAACAGAGCTAAGGACGTGAGGCCACAGGATAAGATCTCCAAGGTCAAACATTTCTGGCCTGTAACATCAGGGATTTCTGTCATCCAATATAGAACGATTCTCATATTAGCTGCCCAGTAATAATATTGAAAGTTTGAAAGTGCTAGACCAACCTGGGGGTGAGATCTCTGCAATACTCTCACGTATCCGAGGGTTTTTCTTGTTCCAGATAAAAGCAGGTATCGGTTTATCTATTAAGTTCAAAAAATATTTTGTCAGAAAGATAGGAATACATTGAAATAAGTATAAAAACTTAAGTAATACATTCATTTTAACAGTGTTAATTCTACTGCCCAAAGAAAGAGAAAGTAAATCCCAGCGTTCAAGATCCTGTATATTACCAAATATCTTTAGTAGAACCTGGATCTCGGGAAGACCAGTTGAAGGTCTGCTCCCACATGAAGAACTCGAGCTCCTCATCTCGACCTTGTGTTTTCTTTTTTGTCAGTGACTCCGCTGAACTTAAACTTTTGCAGGTTGAGCACCATTTACGCATTAAAACAAAAATAGTAAATCACGTCATTCAAAGACTTTGTTTTCTAGTTCTTTTTGAGTCAAAGAGCAAAGAAAGTATTGAATAAACACAATTTCAGCAGGAGCTCGGAAAAAGGTGACCTGCTCTATGGCTTGCTCACTGGCTCACCCAGGAATTGGAATGTCTGTGTACTTACCTACAGTCTTGAGTGGTGATTGCTATCTCATTCTATCATAGTGTGAAAGACACATTCATTACTGTGTACTTACCTACAGTCTTGAGTGGTGATTGCTATCTCATTCTAACATAGTGTGAAAGCCAAAGTTGAACCAGACACATTCATTACTTTGAATTTGAATAGATTTTCAAAGAACAATGCATGAAGGAAGTGATTTGGAGTTCAGAGACTCTTTGTGAGCCAGAGGGGTGTCTGTCGGACTGACAGAACAGCAAACACAACTGGCAAACTCTCAAATATTATTTGAAACACTGGGCAGTTTGATTGATAGCAATCTCTGTGCGTGTGTGTGTGGGGGGGGGAGGGGGGGGGGGGGGCTGTGGTATTGAAACAGTGACCTGTGCAGAGCTCATACTGGGGCATGTCCTCTGTACTCTGTCTCCTGCTGCGCCATCACTCCAATCACAGGACAACAGTGTCCCCGGCTCTGGGCCAAACTATACATTAGGCTCCAGCCCAGACCGCACTAGGAGGCAGACAGACAGACAGACAGCAGAGGTGATAAATATTCATGTCTAGACTTCAAACTGTTATTTTTTTTATAAAGCAACTCTCTTGTTCGTTTTGTTCTCATGTCCATCTAACTTGGGCCCATATGTTTATCAAAATGGCCGTCCTTGAAGTGTGAGAGAGGAACATTTCAGTGAAAGATTATGTGTCAGACCACAGCAAACTTCTCATTTAATAATTAAAGAGAGAGAAATTATAATTTTTACTTCCTCTCCAAATTTCTCCAATCACTCTCTCTGCCCAATCTGCCAGTATTCTGTCAAGACCCCCTCTCCTTCTCTCCCACCATCCTCTTTTCCTAATCCGTCCCACCTTTAATTTCTCATCGAGTATTGCTTCTGAACCTTTAAACTCTCGCTCTTCTATAACACTCCCCTCCCTCTCCTTCTCATCCTCTCTCCCCATTTCCCAAATGTTATATATTATATTCTCCCTCCAGGCCCCAAATCATCCTCTCATTCTTTCCATCTCTTACTCTCTCACATAGTTTCCTTCACCTCCGTCTCTCATTTCCAATTATCTCTCGCTCCATCTTTTTCTCATCTCCTTCACACTAAAGCATGGTGTCGTGGCCAAGCTTTTCATTTATCTATCTTTCAACGTACTAACAACTTGCTCTTCTGGACAGAACCTCCATCAAACGTGCACAGTAAAGATCAAGGCCTAATCTCCTTCAACTGCATGTGAAACCTCTGCATCTACAGCAGCCCACTTTAAACTTGCACCCCTACTGAACGGAAATGTAACCTCTTATCCCAGCACTGCATACCGCACTGTAACAACCAACCTCTTATCCCAGCACTGCATATTGCACTGTAACAACCATCCTCTTATCCCAGCACTGCATATTACACTGTAACAACCAACCTCTTATCCCAGCACTGTAACATCCAACCTCTTATCCCAGCACTGCAACAACCAACCTCTTATCCCAGCACTGCATACCACACTGTAACAACCAACCTCTTATCCCAGCACTGCATACCACACTGTAACAACCAACCTCTTAACCCAGCACTGCATACTGTACTATAACAACCAACCTCACCCAGCACTGCATACTGTACTGTAACAACCAACCTCTTATCCCAGAACTGCATACTGTACTGTAACAACCAACCTCTTATCCCAGCACTGCATACTCTACTGTAACAACCAATCTCTTATCCCAGCACTGTAACAACCAACCTCTTATCCCAGCACTGTAACATCCAACCTCTTATCCCAGCACTGCATACTGTAATGTAACAACCAACCTCTTATCCCAGCACTGTAACAACCAACCTCTTATCCCAGCACTGTAACATCCAACCTCTTATCCCAGCACTGCATACTGTAATGTAACAACCAACCTCTTATCCCAGCACTGTAACAACCAAGCTCTTATCCCAGCACTGTAACATCCAACCTCTTATCCCAGCACTGCATATTGCACTGTAACAGCCAACCTCTTATCCCAGCACTGCATACTGTACTGTAACAACCCAGTACTGCATTCTGTACTGTAACAACCAACCTCTTATCCCAGCACTGTAACAACCAACCTCTTATCCCAGCACTGTAACAACCATCCTCTTATCCCAGCACTGCATATTGCACTGTAACAACCAACCTCTTATCCCAGCACTGCATACTGTACTGTAACAACCACCCTCTTATCCCAGCACTGCATACTGTACTGTAACAACCCAGCACTGCATTCTGTACTATAACAACCAACCTCTTACCCCAGCACTGCATATTGCACTGTAACAACCCCCCTCTTATCCCAGCACTGCATACTGTACTGTAACAACCAACCTCTTATCCCAGCACTGCATACTGTACTGTAACAACCAACCTCTTATCCCAGCACTGTAACAACCAACCTCTTATCCCAGCACTGTAACATCCAACCTCTTATCCCAGCACTGCATATTGTACTGTAACAACCAACCTCTTATCCCATCACTGCATACTGTACTGTAGCTCCTGTATCTAGTGTAGTCCAGAACCCAGCACCTGTCCTAGCACTGCTGTCACGCCCTGTGATATGGGTGATTTATGTGTTTTGTCTTGTCTAGGGGTTTTTGTAGATTTGTAGTCCTGAACCCAGCACCTGTCTTAGTCCTGCATACTGTACTCTACCTCCTGGGAGGTTCAATCAGGAAGGCTGGTCTGAATGGATTGTCATTTTTAAAATTTATCTAGTAGGCACACTATCACTTTTATTTTTTGTATTTCACCTTTATTTAACCAGGTAGGCTAGTTGAGTTTTACGAGGGTATGTTTGGCCGCATGAGTGAAGGATGCATTGTTGCGAAATAGGAAGCCGATTCTAGATTTAATTTTGGATTGGAGACGCTTAATGTGAGTCTGAAAAGAGAGGTTACAGTCAGGCCAGACACCTAGGTATTTGTAGTTGTCCACATATTCTAAGTCAGGCAGGTGCGGGCAGCGATTGGTTGAAGAGCATGCATTTAGTTTTACTTGCATTTAAGAGCAGTTGGAGGCCACGGAAGGAGAGTTGTATGGCACTGAAGCTTGTCTGGAGGCTAGTTAATTTTGAGCGCAGGGGTTCCGCTAGCGGAACACCTCGACAACATTCCGCTGAAAAGGCAGTGTGCGAAATTCTAAAATATTTTAGAAATATGTAACTTTCACACATTAACAAGTCCAACACAGCAAATGAAAGATAAACATCTTGTTAATCTACCAATCATTTCCGATTTAAAAAATGCTTTACAGCTAAAGCACAACATGATTATGTTAGATCACCGAAAGTAGAAAAAACATTTCAGCCAAAGATAGGAGTCACAAAAAGGAGAACTATAGATATTTTTTTGCAGCAACAGTCTTCCAACAACGGTCTCCATTTAAGTCATGTCAGATGGCGTAATCTTCTCTGAGGCAGAGGCTATGTCCCTCGTTCCAGTGATCGATCTACACCCACTCCCAGTTTCCAGGTGAATCCTCCACGACTAGGTTTCCCCGAGAAGAAGTTAGAGAATCACATTAGGTAAGTGGCCATTTTCCATTGCTCAAATTCTGGGAATCCTGGCCGAAGGGAATTCACAGTGGTTCCAGAAATGTCCAGCCATGAACTCCTCTGAACTGGCTACGAATGTACTCTGCTCATCTCTGCATTGCCAGAGGTTGTTTTTCCCAAGAATCAGCTACGCCAGCAAAGGGGGAATATTCCAAGCTGCGAGGCATGGGCGTGTCTGACCAGTCTGGTCCCTCTTCCTCCACTCCCTAAGCTGCATGCGGCCTCCTCCACCCAGAGCCCTCTCGCATGGCCCAAGGACCCAGCGCTGGCAGCTATCAGTCTTTAAAACCTGGATGTGGGTACGCAAGCAACTGTGGCCCCTCATGATAAGTTCAGATTTTTTGTGGACCCCACCCCCATTTAAAGTTGCCCATTTCTGATATATAATGTTATCATTAATTTCAGTTATCAGATCTGGTCAGATTTATTGTAAATACAAACGTTATTATTCAGGGGGTACACTCTACCGCATGGGCATTCTGTACATCTGGGTTTCATATTCAGTATCATGAATGTAATGTTTAGCAGCTGAAATAATCACCATTGACTATTCATCAGAACTTTCTTAAAACTACAATAAGTTTCAGATTGTGTTTCCCATCAGCGTCTCGTCAGGAACACTAAAAAAGTACTTCCGGGTCAAAGCATTTATGAAATGTTTGAAATAAAAGTCCCATACGTAACAATAGAAGTATCAACCTGTATTTATTCATGATGTATGAAAAATATTGTCTAAACATTAAAAATGATTCATATTTGTTCATATTTAAGTGCTTCGCCACTCTCAACAGTAAAGCTACCTTCTGTTCATGCTGCAGTAAATGCCATTAACAATCAACAGTGTCAAGCGGGCAATAGCAACAACATAATACATATTTTAATATAACTGTTTGCTAAACGTTTTTTTTTTTGCAGGGAACGCACAGAGTCCATTCCAAATATAGCGATCCTCTACAAGAACAAGGAAACAGATATGCTGCTGGTAGTGGCTCCCCCTATGGAATACTGGTGTGTGGTCTTACTGTTGTGCAGTTTTCAGCTAACTGGTGGCGTAGGAGTGGACTCGGACTAAGGTGACCCCTAGAAAGCTCATTGAACGGCCTCGCTGACAATCTATCGCCAGCAATTGTGGATTGTCAGAGACAACATGTTTCCTAATGTCTGTAAACAAGTCATTCATATTGACATTAAGACAGCTTACATAATCATAGCCTATTTCTCAAGAGGTGCATAGCAAGATCAGTCATTTTAACAATTGATTACCATACTTTCTATGGTCATGTTGCACAGTGCCTGATCCCGTTATGTGTTAGACAGTTGGCCTCTGAGTACAGGTTTATACTATGGATGCTTCCCATTTGCATATTTTTGGTGGTGAGTTAGTTAACACATTAAGTTGGGAACTCTGTAGTGGGCCTCAACAGCATGTTGAAACCTACTACAGAGTTCCCAACTTAATGTGTTAACTAACTCACCACCAAAAATATGCAAATGGGAAGCATCCATAGTATAAACCTGTACTCAGAGGCCAACTGTCTAACACATAACGGGATCAGGCACTGTGCAACATGACCATAGAAAGTATGGTAATCAATTGTTAAAATGACTGATCTTGCTATGCACCTCTTGAAACCTAGGCAAATAACATTTCAGGGACTATTACATGCTTTGTCTCCTTCCAGCTTTTTCACATTCCATTTTTTTTTATTTTACTAGGCAAGTCAGTTAAGAACAAATTCTTATTTTCAATGACGGCCTAGGAACAGTGGGTTAACTGCCTGTTCAGGGGCAGAACGACAGATTTGCACCTTGTCAGTTCAGGGGTTTGAACTTGCAACCTTCCAGTTACTAGTCCAACACTCTAACCACTAGGCTACCCTGCCACCCACCAATCAGCATGACATCCTTCATTGCAACACAAGCGTTTTAATCTCTTCCTATTCTCCAGCATAGGATCGCTGCCTCAGACAAGACTGTTTCCCTTCACATTGTCATCTCCGCGAGGCTGTCTTCTTACTGGTTTGCCATTGTTTCCTTCTAATGGTGCGTTCACAACTCCTTATTCCCTCATGTAATTTTCTGACCTGGTCTTGTCACCCAAATCACTAGCCTCACTCTTAAATCGGGTTCCTGGGGTACTATCAAAATAGCTCACACTTTCTCTCAATCCCTTCTCAGGCTTTACGATTATTTATACCATGCCATTGTTGAATACTCCTTTCTGATTGGCTTGAAGGGTATTCTGGAGCGTGCATTATTTCCCTATAACGCTCGGTAGAATGCGGTAGAATAATTTTTGCACGTTTTATTTGACCGGCACGCTCGACCCGGCTCTGCTCTTCATCATTTGCTTCTCTTCCATCCTATTCCACCATCATCTGTTTCACTTTTCTCCTTTCTCAATTAATAAAAAGGAGCTCTCTTTCCCCTCTACACTACACTGGTCGGTCTCTCATTCAGAACTGGAGCTGAAACCACCGCAAACACAATAGGTATAATTCCACCCTCACTCTAAAGCATCTAGATCACTGGTCATGCTCTGCTACACCTCATATTTTAGGCCCAATCCATTTGCCATCCTCTCAGCTATGGTCCCTTTACCATAGCTACCAACAGCTAACTTTGTTGGCGAATGTGAAATTACACTCATGCATATAGCAGTGGATGTCACTCATTGTTACACTTGGCATTGGATCAGACACCCGTCATCAGAATCTTTTCTCAGAGACGAGGAAATACCCACAACTATTCAATAAAATTCCATATTGCATTCAATCTTCGTTGACATTCAGTTAAGCCTGTACTCTATTGAAGTGTTGCTCCTTCCCAGTCTGGACACTCATTTATTTGACTAAAAGCTTGTGTGAGTCTGCCCTGTCACACTCTGACAATTTCCATTAGTGTAATTTTGTTGGTCGCCGGTTTCCCCCCTGAGAAAATTAGGCTCTAATGGAGTCCATAGTGTAGCCTGGTTTAACCAGACAATGCTGCACAGCATGGTTTACCAGGCTATACATAGTATGGACTGCAGGAAAGTAGGAAGGAGCCATCTGAATGTAGCAAAGTTTTGGAATACACTGATGTCTCATTAAAGCCTGGGAGGATTTTGCTGCCTTGTTTGAGAGGTGGAGGGAGGGATAGAGAGAGATAGGAATGGGTTGAGAGAGAAGAGGGCAAATGGAGAGAAGGTGGGAGGGAGAGAAGGGAGAGAGAGAGAGAGAGAGAACAAAAGACAGTGTTAGAAAGAGGGAAGAAGGGAGAGAAAGAACAAGTGAAAATGATATTGAATTAGGGATGAGAGGGACAGAGAAAAAACTGAGTATAAAGGCAAATGCAGGGAGAGAGAGAAAGAGAGAGAGAGATCGGGGAGAGAAAGATGGAGAGAGAGAGAGAGATATTGAAAGCTCCATGTTAGAATTCCAGCAACACCTCAGTGCATGCCGGCTCTAATTACTTTTTGTTCCCGCCAAAGCAGGAACGCAATTAGGATGTCTACACAACTCAAACCTCAGCCGGATAACTCTCCTCTCCGTGTAAGTGCGTGTGTGTGCGTGGTAACTCCCTGACATTTAAGCTGCACTGGAAAAACCCAGAAGCAAACTAGTTAACATTTGCGCTGCGTGTACATGGCTTTGGATGAGCAATGAACATTACGTCACCATGTTTGTAATCCTGATCCAACAACCAGGGTAAATCAATCAGGATTTGAAGGTGTTTGGTGGAGAAAAGCACGATAATTCAAACCTAACTCTGTGTATGAGCCCCATACTTCAGGACCTGTCAAGACTTTAGGGGGAGAATTACAGGAAACAGAAAGAGGAGAAGAAGAACAGATTTGTACCTGAGAGCAGGAGAATGACAGGTAGATTAAAGACAACTAGATGCATCTGTCCTGGCTGTGTAGGGAGCTCCCTATGTCTTCTATTCCTTCTGAACACAACACTGAGTCATACATCTCTGTACTACAGTTAAATACCTCTAGAACTGTACTATAGTATATCTCTGTACTACAGTATTATACCTCTAGAACTGTACTATTGTATATCTCTGTACTACAGTATTATACCTCTAGAACTGTACTATAGTATATCTCTGTATTACATTAATATACTTCTCTAGAACGGTACTATAGTTTAACTCTTTACTACAGTAGTATACCTCTCTAGAACTGTACTATAGTACAGTATATCTCTGTACTGCACTATTGTACCTATCTAGAACTGTACTATAGTATACAGTATCTCTGTACTACAGTATTATACCTATAGCACTATACTATAGTATATCCTGGTACTACAATATTACTGTATCCCTCTCTACAATTGTACCATAGTGTATTTCAGTACCACAGGGAGCAACGTCTTGCAAGTGTATAACGGTAACTTCACAAAAACTAGTTGGATCCCACACCTCTTTAGTGTAAATTTAGAGTAGCACTCTACATACCACAGTGAGCGACTTGTTTATACAGAGTCACATCTCTACAGTATGAAGTAGAGTTTATAGAGCTACTTCTCTCTATAACTTTGGAAAAAAAACTCTACCTATGCTTCATTTCACAATCACTTCTCGACTGGTTGGTTCGCAACCTATAATTTCATCTCCCTGTGAAAGCCTTGACGATTAGAAAACAAGCAAACAAAGTTACCAATGCTAATAACTTTGAGCTGGGAAGACAAATAAAAAAAAAACTAAAATCACAGCCATTAAACGCTGTGACTTTGTAAAATCACCATTGGCCTCACGGTGAAATCCCTGAGCAGTTTTTTTCCTCTCCGACAACAGAGTTGAGAAGGACACATGCATTTTTGTAGTGACTGGGTGTGTTTATACACCATCCAAATCAAAATGAATAACTTCACCATACTCGTGAACGTATTTATGCTTGCCATAACAAATGGGTTGAATAATTATAAATTCAAGACATGAACTTTTAATTTGATATGTAACACAACAAAATGTGGCAAAAGTAAAGCGGTGTGAATACTCTCTAAAGGCTCTGTAATGTGTGTACCCCTACCTATCAGTATCCCAATGTCCTAACATGTGCATATGTGTACCCCTACCTATCAGTATCCCAATGTCCTAACATGTGCATATGTGTACCCCTACCTATCAGTATCCCAATGTCCTAACATGTGCATATGTGTACCCCTAACTATCAGTATCCCAATGTCCTAACAATTCATGTGTGTGTGGGGAATTCTCACCCTGTGCCTCCATGCTCTCTAATCACTTAATTACAGTACTGATAGAATGCTTATTAGATTAAACACTAACCAAATTAAGATACAATCATACACCGCATTAGAAAATAAAAAATCAAATGCCTAGTGCCTAATGACAGTAGAGAGGACATGAGAGTGGGACTGGGTAAAGCTAGGGCGGCGGGTGCCATGGAACCAGCTGTACCCTTACATGGTGGTGCATTCACATTACAGAGCCTTCAGAAAGTATTCACACTCCTTGACTGTTTCCACATTTTCTTGTGTTACAGCCTGCATTTAAAATTCATTGCATTTTGATTTAGTGTCACTGGCAATACACAATACACCATAAAGTAAAAGTAGAATTCTGTTTTTCAAAATGTTTACTAATTAATTACAAATCTGAGATGTCTTGAGTAAATAAGTATTCAACCCCTTTGTTATGGCTAACCTAAATAAGTTCAGGAGTAAAAATTTGCTAAACAAGTTACATAAGTTGTATGGACTAACTCTGTGTGCAATATGAGTGTTTAACATGATTTTTGAATGACTACCTCATCGCTGTACCCAACACATACAACAATCTGAAAGGTCCCTCAGTCGAGCAGTGAATTTCAAACACAGATTCAACCACAAAGACCAGGTAGGTTTTTCAATGCCTCACAAAGAAGGGCACCTCTATTGGTAGATTGGTCAAAATAAAAAAAGCTGACATTGAATATCCCATTGAACATGGTGAAGTTATTAATTACACTTTGGATGGTGTATCAAAACACCCAGTCACTACAAAGATATGGGTGTCCTTCTTAACTCAGTTGCCGGAGAGGAAGGAAACCACTCAGGGATTTCACCATGAGGACAATGGGGACTTTAAAACAATTACATAGTTTAATGGCTGTGATAGGAGAAAACTGTGGAGGGAACAACAGCATTTTAGTTACTCCACAATACTAACCTAATTGACAGAGTGAAAAGAAGGAAGCCTCTACAGAATAAAAAATATCCCAAAACAAGAATCCTGTTCGCAACAAGGCACTAAAGCAATACTTCAAAAAAAATGTGGCAAAGCAATTCACAATGATTATTTTTTAATTGTACTTTTTACTCCTTTTTCTCCCCAAATTCATAATAGCCAATTTGTAGTTATGGTCCTCTCCCATCGCTACACACTGGGAAAGGCGAAGGTCGAGAACCATACGTGACCCTGACAAGCCGCATTGCTTCTTGACACACTGCTTGCTTAACCGGAAGCCAGCCGCATCAATGTGTCAAAGGAAACACCGTACAACTGGTGACCGAAGTCAGCGTGCATACACCCAGCCCGCTACAAGGAGTCGCTAGAGCGAGATGGGACAAGGACATCCCGGCTGGCCAATCCCTCCCCTAACCCGGATTATGCTGGGACAATTGTGCGCTGCCTCATTGGTCTCACGGTCGCGATGCAGTGAGACCGCTGCGCCACTCGGGAAGCAATTCACTTTTTTTCCTGAATAGAAAGTGTTATGTTTGGGGCAAATCCAATATTTTCAAAGACAGTGGTGGCTGCATCATGTTATGGGTATGCTTTGAATTGTTAAGGATGTTTTTCAGGATAAAAAAGAAACGGAAAGGTGCTAAGCAAAATCCTAGAGGAAAACCTGGTTCAGTCTGCTTTCAACCAGACACCGGGAGATAAATTCACCTTTCAACAGGACGACAATCCTAAATCACAAGGCCAAATCTACACTCACCAAGAAGACAGTGAATGTTCTTGAGTGGTCGAGTTACAGTTCTGACTTAAATCTACATGAAAGTCTATGGCAAGATCTGAAAAACTTTGTACAGTGGCAAGAAAAAGTATGTGAACCCTTTGGAATTAACTGGATTTCTGCATAAAATGGTCATATAAATTGATCTGATCTTCATCTAAGTCACAACAATAGACAAACACAGTCTGCTTAATCTATTAACACACAAACAATTTGTATGTTTTTATGTCTTTATTGAACATTGTGTAAACATTCACAGTGCAGGTTGGACAAAGTATGTGAACCCTTGGATTTAATAACTGGTTGACCCCCCTTTGGCAGCAGTAACTTCAACCAAACGTTTTCTATAGTTGCGGATCAGACCTGCACAACAGTCAGGAGGAATTTTGGACCATTCCTATTTACAAAAATGTTTCAGTTCAGCAATATTCCAGAAGGCATATTTTTTTCTGTTGAAGCCATTCTGTTGTTGATTTACTTCTGTTTTGGGTCATTGTCCTATTGCATCACCCAACTTCTGTTGAGCTTCAATTGTTGGACAAATAGCCTTACATTCTCCTGCAAAATGTCTTGATAAACATATGAATACATTTTTCCTTCGATGATAGCAAGTTGTCCAGGCCCTGAGGCAGCAAAGCAGCCCAAACCATAATGCTCCCTCCATCATATTTTACAGTTGGGATGAGGTTTTGATGTTGGTGTGCTGTGCTTTTTTTCTCCATAAATAGTGTTGTGTGTTCCTTGCAAACAATTCAACTTTAGTTTCATCTGTCCACAGAATATTTTGCCAGTAGTGCTGTGGAACATCCAGGTGCTCTTTTGCAAACTTCAGACGTGCAGCAATGTTTTTTTGGACAGCAGTGGCTTCTTCTGTGGTGTCCTTCCATGAACACCCTTCTTGTTTAGTGTTTTACATATCGTAGACTCCTCAACAGAGATGTTAGCATGTTCCAGAGATTTCTGTAAGTCTAACTGACACTCTAGGATTCTTTTTAACCTCATTGAGCCTTCAGCACTGTTGCTACTCTCCCTAGGAGTAGCCGTCTTGTAAAGATGACTGCAAGAGCACAGCGCAGGAACTTTCTCAACTTTTAATAGACAATTTGTCTTACCGTGGACTGATGAACATCAGGGCTTTAAGATATACTTTTGTAACCCTTATCAGCTTTATGCAAGTCAACAATCCTTAATCTTAGGTCTTCTAAGATCTTTTGTTCGAGGCATGGTTCATGTGAATA
The DNA here is from genome assembly GCF_057628025.1 of Oncorhynchus mykiss. Lineage (NCBI taxonomy): Eukaryota > Metazoa > Chordata > Actinopteri > Salmoniformes > Salmonidae > Oncorhynchus > Oncorhynchus mykiss. Next base: position 30,660,125 of record NC_143045.1, read on the forward strand.
GCAAAATCACATTTTCTGAGTGTTTTTTATGTTGCAGGGCACCTCTAACCAACATCTCCAATCTCATCTCATTGATTGGACTCCAGGTTACTCCTGACTCCAACTAGCTTTTGGAGAAGTCATTAGACTAGGGGTTCACATACTTTTTCCAACCTTTAAACAACAATGTTTAAATAATACAGTCAATGTAGACAAAAAAAATACAATAATTTGTGTGATATTAGCTAAAGCACATTGTGTTTCTCTATTGTTGTGACTTAGAGGAAGATCAGATCACCTTTCTTGACCAATTTATGCAGAAATCCAGGTAATTCTAAAGGGTTCACATACTTTTTCTTGCAACTGCATAACCATTATCAACAACCAATTTGACAGAGCTTGAATCATTTAAAAAATTATAATAGGCAAATGTTGCACAATCCAGGTGTTGAAAGTTAGAGACATAAGTACACTACATAATTTCGGCCTCGATTTTGCTGTACCAAGTTTTTGAGAAAGAAAATCATCATGTTGTTATCTACAGGGGGTAGACGGACGTCAACGACACTCGTTTAATGTGAAAGTGTCAAAGACTCAATCTGAGGGCTGCTGATCCTGTTTTTGAGCAGTCCCAGTCATCCCGATATTTTCAAACATGTTTGATTTTATCGGCACAAAATCTGAAATGCTCTTGTAGTGTGATATTTGCAACGACAAGTTTTGAGAACAGTGATCAGCAATAGGCAATGAGAGTGTAGACTCTCAAGCAGGAGCGATGACTACCGCTGCTATGCGTTTCTACTCACCTTTAACCAAAGGTAAAAGTGTCATTGTTACAAGTTCACAAGAAATTATATTCAATGCAAAATGTTGGCTAGATATTTCAACTCTGTATGGCAAGTGTGAATTACTGATTGAAAATGTTTACGAGCCGGCTTTGAGCCAAAGCTCGTTGTAGCTTCATTAACAATCTAATCACAACACATCATTGTTTTGGTGAGACAGAATCTTGTAGTGTATGCCACACAGTCTGTGCCACATCGTTTAGTGTGTGAACCACTACATTGGCAAGAGAAAACAAGACAGTCGTTTAATGTGAGACGCTCAGCGATGTGAGCATTTTGAAAGTTGTGTAATGTACACCCGGCATTACCCAGAAAGATTCACAGCTGTAATCACTGCCAAAGGCACTTCTACAAAGTATTGACTCATGGGTGTGAATACTTATGCAAATGAGATTTCTGTATTTCAATACATTTTCTAAAAACATGTTTTCACTTTGTCTTTTTGGGGTATCCCTTTTGAATTTAGGCTGTGACACAACAAAATGTGGAATATGTCAAGGGTATGAATACTTTCTGAAGGCAAAATGTACACATTCACACATGGCCAACGTTCCTACAATCTTAAATAACCCCTCTCTTCTTTAGGCACAGAGCAGCTCCATACTGGCTCATCAAGTGTGTGTGTGTGGGTGTGTGTGTGTGTGTGTGTGTGTGTGTGTATCAAATGAGTGGCTTTGTGGCTTGGAGTGATACATATTAAAGAGGGTGACTCCCTTTTACTTGTGATGTTATATAAGAAATGGTGGGAATTATGAAATGAGGCGTACTGTAATGGTTGTATCAGCACGCAGAGTACAGTACAGTGAGTGTTAGTGCTGACAGCTTTGGTTCACCTTACATTGCCTTCCCTTTTGACTTGGCCTGTCCCAGAAAAGCAGCTAAATGTCAACTATAATTAGGACGCCACATTTGATATGTAGATCTGTGTGTTTGTATGTGTGGGTGTGTGTGAGACAAGAGAGTGTTGAGTGTGTTTGTGTGTGCGTGCGTATGTATGTGTGCAGAAGGAATGAACGCCTAGCTGCTTGTGAGAGAGAGACAGTGGGTGTCCATTCAGGCTTCCTAACTGTGGTCCTCTGCCCCACTGGGACGATTCAGCCATTTTGAAGAAGTCAGCTGATCTAGCTACCTCCACACAGCAGTACACTGTTTCATTACCATTAAAAGACTACGGGGAGATTAATGATAGCTTTGAACTAAAGGGGAACTAAAGTCAACTCACATAACTCTGGAGGAGACTAGTCCATTAAACAGTATTACCAGCAGAGCCCAGAGCAAAGTCTTCAAGCAGTTTACTTTTGGGGAACATGAATGAATAATTAATGATGAATAAAATAATCCTGCGTCACACACAAAACAACCTCTGATGCATCGAGGATTAGGAACACTGAGCAACTCAATTGTAAAACTAAAACTCTAACATTGTTCCCTACACCTCCAAAATCTTTAAGCCTGCCAGAACAGGTTTCCACAATAACCAAGCCAATAGTCAATACAGATAACTGTGAGCCAGTGGTGGAGAATAGACAAATCCCAGAGCAAAGTCCTGAAGCTGTTTAATCTTGGGGAACAAAACTAAATGAATCCATAAAACTAACGTTTGGATCCTTCTTTGGTACATAAAGCTTTTTGAAATTTAAACTCAATAGACCTAATGCAGACATACAGCTAGTCAAAAACTCTGATTCTTCTAAACCCACTCGAGAGGCACAATACAAACTAAAACAGTGCGGACACCATTCTAGACAAACTACAGAGATCAGTCCCAAACCATGCCAATACATACAGGCACACACCCACAAACCAGTCCCAGCTGGGTGACAGACAGAACGAGAGGGCAGATGGTGTGATTGTGAAGCAGGTGTCTACTAAGCTAGATGGTAACCAGGCTCTGATCTCTGTTCTGAGGCTTTCTTCAGTCTTTGATGACATTTGTTAGGGTGTGCGCCAGAGCAGGAGTAGCAGCAAGCCTTCTGGTCCATAGTTAAAGGGATTGTTCGCCACAGCAGGAGTAGCAGCAAGCCTTCTGGTCCATAGTTAAAGGGATTGTTCGCCACAGCAGGAGTAGCAGCAAGCCTTCTGGTCCATAGTTAAAGGGATTGTTCGCCAGAGCAGGAGTAGCAGCAAGCCTTCTGGTCCATAGTTAAAGGGATTGTTCGCCACAGCAGGAGTAGCAGCAAGCCTTCTGGTCCATAGTTAAAGGGATTGTTCGCCAGAGCAGGAGTAGCAGCAAGCCTTCTGGTCCATAGTTAAAGGGATTGTTCGCCAGAGCAGGAGTAGCAGCAAGCCTTCTGGTCCATAGTTAAAGGGATTGTTTGCCAGAGCAGTAGTAGCAGCAAGCCTTCCGGTCCACAGTTAAAGGGAGGAAGTTAGAGAAAGTGTTCGAGCCAATGTTAACTAACTACGGGCGGCAACCGTGTCATACTCGTTTGGACCAGACAGCATTAGATAGATGGCCTACATGTCGGCAGACAGAGGGGCGCTGTTTCACTCGTTCGGATGCTTTCTTCAGTGAGATACATTCAGCCTCTTGCGAAATGAAGGAAAATGATGAAACATAGAGAGGCAAAAGATAAATTATTTTACATTATACAAAAATGAAGAGGTACACTACCGTTCAAAAGTTTGGGATCACTTAGAAATGAGCTTGTTTTTGAAAGAAAAGCAATTTTTCTGTCCTTTAAAATAACATTGAATTGATCAGAAATACAGTGTAGACACTAATGTTGTAAATGACTATTGTAGCTGGAAACAGCAGAATCTTTATGGAATATCTACATAGGCGTACAGAGGCCCATTATCAGCAACCATCACTCCTTTGTTCCAATGGCACGTTGTGTTAGCTAATCCAAGTTTATCATTTTAAAAGGCTAACTGATCATTAGAAAACCCTTTTGCAATTATGTTAGCACAGCTGAAAACTGTTGTTCTCATTAAAGAAGCAATAAAACTGGCCTTCTTTAGACTAGTTTAGTATCTGGAGCATCAGCATTTGTGGGTTCGGTTACAGGCTCAAAATGGCCAGAAACAAAGTACTTTCATCTGAAACTCATCAGTCTGTTCTTGTTCTGTGAAATTAAGGCTATTCCATGCAAGAAATTTCCAAGAAACTGAAGATCTTGTACAACGCTGTGTTCACAGAACAGCGCAAACTGGCTCTAACTTGAAGAGAAAGAAGAGTGGGAGTGCCCGGTGCACAACTGAGCAAGAGGACAAGTACATTAGAGTGTGTAGTTTGAGAAACAGACGCCTGACACAAGTCCTCAAAAGGCAGTTTCATTAAATAGTACCCACAACACCAGTCTCAATGTCAATAGTGAAGAGGCGACTCCGGAATGCTGGCCTTCTAGGCAGAGTTCCTCTGTCCAGTGTCAGTGTTCTTTTTCCCATCTTAATATTTTTATTGGCCAGTCTGAGATATGGCTTTTTCTTCGCAACCCTGCCTAGAAGGCCAGCTTGTTCCAATGCTCCTCAATCTTAATGACGTGTTTCAGCTAAGACAAAAGGACAGCCAGAGGTTCTGTCAGGACAGATGACTCTTCTTCTCACCTCAGGCCCCAAAAAAACAGGTGGAAGAAGAACATCTGAAATATTCTAAACTTTGTTTTCTAACCCAGCAGCCAAGGAACACAGCCAAGGGTAAGACAGACAGTCCCTCCTGTTGATGTATTCATCTGGAGTCAATGGGTTGTTGGAGTGGAGAATTTTTCACCCCAGACTGTAAAAACAATATCTTCCTCTCTGCTCAGTCTCAAATATTCATAATTATTGCCGTAAAGAAGTGGAAACTTGTGAAAGAAAAACAAACATATTGATATATTAATATAAAAATATTCTAACTGTGTACCCAGCAAGAGATCAGCAACATCAAGCAGTTTCCTTTTCATCATGTTTCACTGTGGCATCTTTTACCCTGCATGTGATATCTATTACCCCCATGCTCTTTCCCAACGACAGACTCCAATTTAGACTAATTTAGATCAGTACTGAAATGTAGGGGACAAAGCATGTTTGTAATTTATAAAAACTGTGAAGCAGTTTAAAAAGCACTGCCACAATGGCTGCATTTACACAGGCAGCCCAATTCTGATATTTCTACCACTCATTTGAACAATCACATCTGATTTTTTCACATCAGATCTTTTTCAGAGCTGATCTGATTGGTCAAAAAAACAATTAGTAAAAAAAAAGATTGGGCTGCCTGTGTAAACACAGCCAAAGACTGATGACATTGCCCTTTGCTGGAAAACAAACCCACTGTTTGATGATAACAAAATAGAAAACATCTCTGTGGGTGAGAGGGGAAATCATCGGCGTGTTAAGATAGCTTTGTCTTAGTATTCACAAAGACACTATCTACTGTTGGCCGCATCAGCATTATTGCGCTTCAACAGATTTAAATGGGGAAAACAGCCCAGGAAAGGTCAAGCACAACAGGGAGTAACTAACACAGCATACAAATGAATCAATTCAAAACCCATAAAAATACAGATTTATCACAGGTGAGTTTCCGGTGACGGCTGGGGATTATTCTTACGATAGACAAAATCAACGTTATAAAGTGCTTTTTAACAAAACCCTTAGCATACATAACGCTCAATAAACATCGGAGAGAATCGTAAGGGTTTTGTTCTCTGTTGTTTGTGAGGCATTTATCAATTATATGGGTATATAATAGGTATATTATTGGTTATATAATTAATTTATCTTAACACTTGGTAGGTGTAGAGTTCTGGGTGTGTGTGTATGTGTGGGTTTTCTGTTGGTTGCTATGACTCACTTTGTCAGTGGAATGTGTCCTCTAGCAGTACATAGGACGACCAGTCACTGTACTGTTGTTGGCTTTTCACTCAATGCCAGGAGGAGTGGGGGAGAATGGATGCGCTTGGTTAGCCCACAGCCCCCTCCCCAGTCAGACACATGCGCACACACAGGAAGATATGTCCTTTGAGATCATCCCCTGCCAGTGGGTGTAACGCTGGTTGCAGTGGCAGCAAGGTGTGTGGCATCATTGACTAGGAGTCATGTTCTGTTCCAAAATACCTCTCAAATCCCATCCAGTTATGGAGGACAGTCTGTAAAATTGTATTCTATGCTAATTATAATATAGGTTGAAATTGTACAAGTTAAGATGACGCCATCATAAATCTGAGGTCCCATTGTATTTGTATTTGTATTTATTATGGATCCCCATTAGCTGTTGCCAAGGCAACAGCTACTCTTCCTGGGGTCCAGCAAAATTAGGACAAATATACATTTTAAAAACATTACAATACATTCATAAAAGATTTCAGAACATATTGAGTGTGTGCCCTCAGGCCTCTACTGTAGTACCACATATCTACAACACAAAATCCATATGTACGTGTGTATAGTGAGTATGTTATTGTGTGTTTGTATGCATGTGTCTGTTTGTGTTGCTTCACAGTCCCCGCTGTTCCATAAGGTGTATTTTTATCTGTTTTTTTAAATCTAATTTTACTGCTGGCATGAGTTACTTGATTTGGAATATAGTTCCATGTAGTCATGGCTCTATGTAGTACTGTAATGGACTTGGGGACTGTGAAGAGACCTCTGGTGGAATGTCTTGTGGGGTTGCATGGGTGTCCGAGCTGTGTGCCAGTAGTTCAAACATATAGCTTGGTGCATTCAACATGTCAATACCAAACACAAATACAAGTAGTGATGAAGTCAATCTCGCCTCCACTTTGAGCCAGGAGAGATTGACATGCATATTAATAAAGGTAGCTCTCTGTGTACATCCAAGGGCCAGCCGTGCTGCCCTGCTCTGAGCCAAATGCAATTTTCCTAAGTCCCTCAATGTGCTTCCTGACAACACGACTGAAAAGTATTCCAGGTGCAACACAACTAAGGCCTTGTTGATAGTGCTGTTAAGAATGCAGAGCAGTGTTTTATTATTATGGTATACTTCTACCCATCCTAGCTACTTGTTTGTTTGGTTTTGACCATGGCAGTTAAACAATCCAGGGTTACCCCAAGCAGTTTAGTCTCCTCAACTTGCTAAATGTCCACATTATTCATTACAAGATTTAGTTGACATTTAGGGTTTAGTGAATGATTTGTCCCAATACAGTGCATTTAGTATCTGATGTGTATAGTGTTGAGTCATCGGCATACATAGACACTGTCATTAGTAAAGATTGAAAAAGGTAAGGGGCCTAGACAGCTGCCTTGCGGAATTCCTGATTCTAACTGTGTTCTGTTAGACAGGTAACTCTTTATAACAACATAGGCAGGGGGTGCCATAACACAACTTTTCCTGCAACAGACTATGATCAACAATGTCAGAAGCCACACTGAAGTCTACAAACCAGCCCCCACAATCTTTTTATAATCAATTTTTCTCAGCCAATCATCCATAATGAGTGTAAGTGCTGTGCTTGTTGAATGTCCTTCCCAATAAACGTGCTGAAAGTCTGTTGTCAATTAGTTTAATGTAAAATAGTATTGTATCTGGTCAAACACAATTTTTGACAAAAGTTTACTAATGGTTCGCAACATGCTGATTGGTCGGCTATTTGAGCCAGTTAAAAACATCTACTGACTCCCCATCCCGCATGCGGGAGCGTAATCATCGCCTGACACTATTTAGCATAACGCAATGGACATAAATATCCCTAGAAAATATTCCTATTCATGAAAATCACAAATGAAATAAATATATTGAGACACAGCTTAGCCTTTTGTTAATCACCCTGTCATCTCAGATTTTCAAAATATGCTTTACAGCCAAAGCTAGACAAGCATTTGTGTACGTTTATCGATAGCCTAGCATAGCATTTTGTCCAGCTAGCAGCAGGTAACTTGGTCACAGAAATCAGAAAAGCAATCAAATTAAATCGTTTACCTTTGATGAGCTTCGGATGTTTTCACTCACGAGACTCCCAGTTAGATAGCAAATGTTCCTTTTTTCCCAAAATAATATTTTTGTAAGCGAAATAGCTCCGTTTGTTCTTCACGTTTGGCTGAGAAATCGCCCATAAATTGCAGTCACGAAAACGGCTAAAAATATTCCAAATTAGCTCCATAATATCGACAGAAACATGGCAAACGTTGTTTATAATCAATCCTCAAGGTGTTTTTCAAATATCTATTCAGTAATATATCCATCGGGACAATTCGTTTTTCAGTAGGACCGATTGGAGTAATGGCTACCTCTGTATTTTACGCGAGAATCTCTCTGGGGGCATCAGGTGACCACTTGCGCAATGTAGCCGCCTACGGCTATTCTTCAACATAAATGCGTAAAACTACGTCACAATGCTGTAGACACCTTGGGGAATACGTAGAAAACGTAAGCTGGTTGATAGCACATTCACAGCTCAATAGGGACTCATTGGAACGCAGCGCTTTCAAAATATGGGGCACTTCCGGATTGGATTTTTCTCAGGCTTTCGCCTGCAACATCAGTTCTGTTAAACTCACAGACAATATCTTTACAGTTTTGGAAACATTAGAGAGTGTTTTCTATCGAAAGCTGTCTATTACATGCATATTCCAGCATCTTGTCCTGACAAAATATCCCGTTTAAAACGGGAACGTTTTTTTTCCAAAAATGAAAATACTGCCCCTAGAGTCTGTGAGGTTATTAAGGGGGCTTTACTATTCTTATTCTTGGGATTGCAGGCAGCCTAGTGGTTAGAGCAATGGACTAATAACCGGAAGTTTGCAAGATTGACTCCCCGAGCTGACAAGGTAAAAATCTGTCGTTCTGCCCCTGAACAGGCCGTCATTGAAAAGAAGAATTTGTTCTTAATTGATTTGCCTAGCTAAACAAAAAATAGGTAGGGGAATAACTTTTGCTCCCCTCCAAGCCTGGGGGCACAAACTTTCTTTGCCTCTTAGTAGGCTTAAATTGAAAATTTGGCAAATAGGAGTGGCCATATCGTCCGCTAACATCCTGGCTTGTCATTGTTGACAGACAATCATTTGTTCACCTCTTCCACACTCACTTTACTTAATTCACTATTACAATACTTGCCTTTCATAATTTGGTTAGATATACTTGGATGCCTAAATTTGCTAATCTTGCCAATGGAAAAAATCAACGTAGTTGGCAATATCAGTTGGTTTTGTGATGAATGAGCTATCTAATTCAATGAATGATGGAGCTGAGGTTGCCTTTTTTCCCAAAATGTCATTTAAGGTGAACCAATGCTTTTTACTATCATTATTTGTCATTTATCTTTGTTTTATAGTGTAGTTTCTTATTTTTATTCATTAAGTCACATGATTTCTCAATTTGCAAAACTTTTGCCAATCGGTTGTGCAGCCAGATTTATTTGCCATTCCTTTAGCCTCATCCCTCTCAACCAAACAATATGAGTGGCAATACCGTCCCCAATTATCCTCAGCAATTTTCCATCCATGTTGTCAGACCCCGATAGCTTGTCATTGTTGATTGACAACAATTTTTTCCTCACCTCTTCCACACTTACTTTACAGAATTCAAAATAAGAATGCTTGTCTTTCATAATTTGTCTTTATTTTTACTATTTCTACATTGTAGAATAGACCACTGCGCCAGCCAGGAGGCCTTCTTTCTTTCCTTTTTAATGTGTTTGAGCCAATCCAATCAGTTGTGACAAGGTAGGGGTGTGGCTAAGTCCATATTATGTCAAGAACAGTTCAAATAAGCAAAGAAAAAGGACAGTCCATCATTACTTTAAGACATGAAGGATAATCAATTTGGAAAATTTCATGAACTTTGAAAGTTTCTTCAAGTGCAGCCACTTATCAAGCACTATGATGAAACTGGCTCTCATGAGGACAGCCACAGGAAAGGAAGACCCAGAGTTACCTCTGCTGCAGAGGATAAGTTCATTGGAGTTACCAGCCTAAGAAATTGCAGCCCAAATAAATGCTTCACAGAGTTAAAGTAACAGACACATCTCAACATCAACTGTTCAGAGGAGACTGTGTGAATCAGAACTTCATGGTCAAATATCTGCAAAGAAACCACTACTAAAGGACACCAATAAGAAGAAGACACTTGCATGTGCAAAGAAAGCCGAACATTGGACATTAGATGGGTGGAAATCTGTCCTTTGTCCTCCAGATATTTTATTTTTGGTTCCAACTATCATGTCTTTGTGAGACATTGTCAATAAATATTACACCCACAGAGCTGCAATAGTCTCGTAGCCAGTTATGGAGGGATACAAGTCTGCTGAACTGTTCATTGCCATGATTTAAGAAGGGCAGAGTGCCAAATATTAAAGGGTGCTTGTTGGTGTCAAGACCAAATCAGTTCTTTACATCCATCGTCAGCTGTTCTGAGCTTCCCTTCATAATGTAATTTGACCCCACATGAAACATGACAGTATCAGCCCCCGGTGACTGACTCACAGCCTTGGGAAACAACCTGTTAATATCCTCAACATTTGCCCCAGGAAAACACAAAGTCTTTGCCCCAGATACTGATATATGCCTCACCATCTACTCCCTATCACAAGCAGATTGCAAGGCCAGAGCCTCAGAACTCACCTGAGAAGAGGGCTGCTGAGACACCGGCTGTGTGCAGGCCACAACAGCCATAGGGACAAAACTCTGATCCAGAGAACATGGCCCAGCGGAGGGGGGCTGTGGTGGTCCAGGCTATGCCCAGGCAGTTGATTGACTAGGATGGGGAGAGGTAGCTGGAGGAGCATCTACAGCCATGGATGGAACACCCAAGCCTCCAGCAGAAGACAGCTAGGACAGGGGCTCAAAGCGATTTGAAAGTCTTCAGTCAGGATGCGGGAGAAGAAGGCAGGCGCCAAGAACGATTATTCAAGCTAGAAGGGGGATGCAGTGGCAGAAATTGATTATAGTCCAGGAAGGCCCCATTATGATCCTTTTGGATGTTTTGATAGGAAGCATTTAAAACCTGTTGGTGCTAGGGGGTAGTATTTTCATTTTTGGAAAAAAAACGTTCCCATTTTAAACGGGATATTTTGTCAGGAAAAGATGCTAGAATATGCATATAATTGACAGCTTTCGGTAGAAAACACTCTAACGTTTCCAAAACTGTAAAGATATTGTCTGTGAGTATAACAGAACTGATGTTGCAGGCGAAAGCCTGAGAAAAATCCAATCCGGAAGTGCCCCATATTTTGAAAGCGCTGCGTTCCAATGACTCCCTATTTGGCTGTGAATGTACCATCAACAAGCTTATGCTTTCTACGTATTCCCCAAGGTGTCTACAGCATTGTGACGTAGTTTTACGCATTTCTGTTGAAGAATAGCCGTAGGCGGCCGCATTGCGTAAGTGGTCACATGGTGGCTCCAAGAGCGATTCTCGAGTAAAATACAAAGGTAGCCATTACTCCAATCGGTCCTAGAGAAAAACAAATTGTCCCGACGGATATATTATCGAATAGATATTAGAAAAATACCTTGAGGATGGATTCTAAACAACGTTTGCCATGTTTCTGTCGATATTATGGACCTAATTTGGAATATTTTTCAGCGTTGTGGTGACCGCAATTTCCGGGCGATTTCTCAGCCAAACGTGAAGAACAAACGGAGCTGTTTCGCCTACAAAAATATTATTTTGGGAAAAAATGAACTTTGGCTGTCTCGTGAGTGAAAACATCCGAAGTTCATCAAAGGTAAACTATTTAATTTGATTGCTTTTCTGATTTCCGTGACAAGGTTGCCTGCTGCTAGCAAGGCATAATGCTATGCTAGGCTATGATAAATTACACAAATGCTTGTCTAGCGTTCGCTGTAAAGCATATTTTGAAAATCTGAGATGACAGGGTGATTAACAAAAGGCTAAGCTGTGTTCCAATATATTTCACTTGTGATTTTCATGAATAGGAATATTTTCTAGGAAGATTTATGTCCGTTGCGTTATGCTAATTCGTGTCAGGCGATGATTACGCTCCCGGAACCGGGTTTGTGAGTCACAAGAATTAAGGATGCTGATAGTCTCATTGAATCCTTACTCAGTTCAAGGCGCTTGGTCAAGTGTTTCAATTCTTTATGAAGAGTAGAAATCCTTTAGCTGCATCAAGTTCAATACATTTTTCACAAATTAAGGTATCCATCGGACCTTTCCCCGTGACAACAACAACCATGTCGTAGATTATACATTTAATAGCGCGTGAGTCCCCAGCAGATTCAAATTAGTTTTCACTGCTGCACGCCAACAGTCTAAGGGAACAAACATTTCCCGGCTCCGCCAGGGACTTAGATGTTCACTCTATGGCGGCAGACACCCCCACCAGCCCCCCGCACAACTGTGTTGTCTGTCTCTTGTTGAATGTGAAGAGCGAGAGAAAAGCACAGGGGGGCGGGTGATGTCTAGGTTGCCTGCTCTTCCTTGCTGCGCACCGTCCTGGCTGCGTGTTAGTGTTTGGTGAAGACTCTCAGGGCTGTGTCGGCCAGTGTCTTGTACCAATGTTTCTCCTCTGTAGTTACATTCCTTTTTTTCTTTGCTGAAATCCATACTTTTTCAATAAACAGTAATCAAGTACAACCACGACTCTTTGCTCTTTTCTGTTTTTTGTCATCTTCAATCCAGATGATAATGAAGAAGTAAGGGAGCGGGGATTGAACTTCATTGGACTCACTAGACTCATTAAGACATTCTGCATTCCTACACTGTTCTAGAACAGATTCTGCATTTCTATACTATTCTAGATTTCAGGGACTAAAAGTAACCAGCGCAGAGTTAGGAACAAATTATTTTTTACAATGACAGCTTAGGAACTTTGGGCAGAACGATTTTTGCCTTGTCAGCTCGGGGATTCGATCTAGCAGCCTTTCGGTTGCTGGCCCAACAATCTAACCACTAGGCTACCTGCCACCCCAGAAGTAACTGTGATGTATCCTAGTGTTGCACTGTGGTGGAGCGCAAAGCTCAAGAAATGTTCTAGACTTCAGACACCAAAAGTAGTCAGTGCAAAATACCTTGATGTATTTGATGTCCAACAAACGTTGTTCAGAGTTGCTGTTCGACTATAGAAAAATACCCTAGCATTGCACTGTGGAGGAGCTCAAAGCACAAAGAATGGGTGATACCCATCAGTCTGCTAAACAGCTGCCTCCCATCCGGCCTTGAACCACTCCCCACCCAGGGACACTCACAGGCTCACTGCAGCCATACACATCATTAGCAGCCCAATTAAATAGCACAAGCAGCTAGAACATGCTGCAAACTGCAATGCTGCAACTTTCTATCTACTCTATCAACTGTGTGTGACCAATACTGATGAGGACTGCAGAGCAGTGAATAGGGGAGTTAAGGACCAGGACCACATTTTGAAGCTGTTTTGATTAGTGCAGACAGACTGTTCATCCGGTGCCATGAACATTACTTATCTAGTCTGGAATCCGAACTGATATGCTCCCTTTCACTACTGTTTCATTGGAGAATCTTATTAAGTCAACTGCTGCCTTCCAGGGTTTTTTGGGGATCAAAATGGGGCTTAGGTGGTGGATGTGGCCAATTGTGCAGTCACCAAACCAGCATTTTAGAGGCCCTCGGCTGAAATGACAAAATATAGCTGTTTAAAAGCTAATTTCCTGCAATTCTATTCATTGAAAGGTTTTGCTTTATTTTTCTATTTTCTACATGAAATAACAGATATGCAATGCTGCAAGTATCATGTAGTAACCAAAAAAGTGTGAAACAAATCAAAATATATTTCAGATTCTTCAAAGTAGCCACCCTTTGCCATGATAACTGATTTACACACTCTTGGAATTCTCTCAACCAGGTTCACCTGGAATGCTTTTCCAAGAGTCTTGACGTTGCCCCCACATATGCTGAGCACTTGTTGGCAGCTTTTCCTTCACTCTGCGGTCCAACTCATCCCAAACCATCTAAATTGGGTTGAGGTCGGGTGATTGTGGAGGCCAGGTCATCTGCAGCACTCCATCACTCTCCTTCTTTGTCAAATAGCCCTTACACAGCCTGGAGGTGTGTCGGGTGATTGTCCTGTTGAAAAACAAATGATAGTCCCACAAAGAGCAAATCATCCTGTGCAGCAGAGTTAACTCTGGGTCTTCCTTTCCTGTGGTGGTCCTCATGAGAGCCAGTTTCATCATAGCGCTTGATGTTTTTTGTGACTGCACTTGAAGAAAATTCTAGAAATGTTCCAGATTGACTGACCTTTATGTCTTGGAGTAATGATGATGGACTGTCACTTCCCTTTACTTATTTGAGCTGCACTAAGGGTTATATTCTGTATACCACCCCTATCTTGTCACAACACAACTGATTGTTGTGACAAGTAAACTAAATCAACAAATTAACTTTTGACAAGGCCCACCTGTTAATTGAAATGCATTCCAGGTGACTACCTCATGAAGCTGGTTGAGAGAATGCCAAGAGTTTGCAAAGCTGTCATCAAGGCAAAGGGTGGCTACTTTGAAGAATCTCAAATATATTTTGATATTTTTAACACTTTTTTTGGTTACTACATGATTCCATATGTGTTTTTTCATAGTTTTGATGTCTTCACTATTACTCTACTCTATTACTCTCTATTATTCTACAATGTAGAAATAGTACACAAAAAAATAATAATGTGTAGGTGCAATCTTTTGACTGGTGCTGTAGCTCCATTATCTTTTCTACATACTTCATATCTGGTTTTAGTCTTTTAAATTTACACAGAAAAGTTTTTCCATACCGAAAATTACTGTTTGGACATGGGCGGCCCAAAAAAAACACTTAGGCGGCCCTGCTCAATACTTACCCATGCAGAAAAAACCTCCTCCTAACTCTGCTCCTCCTAGCTGTGTTTAGAGAGTGTCTGAGTAGAGAGAGTGTGTGTGTGTGTGTGTGTGTATGAGTGTGTGTGTATCTATAGATCTCTGTCAGATCTGTTTGTGTCCTGCTAATTTCCTCTGTAATCTCTGCCTTCCTCCATCCTCCATTAGCCTTCAGCCAGCCCAGATCACAGGCCTGACTGAGGTAGTAAAACGCTTCCACAAAACAGACATTACTTTGCTCTATTTCAGTCTTTATTAGGAACTGTGTTTTTTATTGTGCGTGTGTCTCTGTGTGTGTGTATGTGTCGCAGAAAAAGGTGTCCAAGGAGTGCCCTTTCGATTCGCCTGATAATTAGCAGCCACCTTGGTAATTGGCAGTGGCGTGGAGGAGCATACTAACCTGCTGAGGTTCTTATCACAGACTTGGCCGTGAGATTACGGCCTCCCATTCTGTTTTGGGAAAAAGAGGACAAACACCACAGCAGCCCCGTCCTCAGCCTCGTCCTCCACAGCTCACGGGCCTAATTAAAAGCGACACCACTGAGTCACCAGCAGAGTGAGTAAACAGACACACGCGAGTTGCCTGCAGCCAGCTGGGCAAACTTTTTTCAAAAAGCATTCAGTCAGTCACAGTGCTTCGAGGTTTGTGTCTGTCTGACATAGTAAATGCAATTGATCAATTGACCAAGCTTCCAAAACCTATCCCGATTACCCCCAGACGTTCCATGGATCCAGCACTAGCACAACTGATTCCATTAGTCAACTAATCACCAAGCCCTTCATTAGTTGAATCAGGTGTGTTCGTTCTGGGAATAGATCCATGGCTGGGTGCACTCCACTCAAAACCTTTTTGGACAGAAACCCATTAGAACGAATGCTGACACAAGTCTTAAACTGAACTAAGTCTGACTTTAAGGCCTGCTGCGTTTATCGTCTTCATATCCAAATCCCTTTTAAATCCGAAGGATGAAAAATGTACAACTATCACTCATGGGGATTTCCTCAGGATGTTAAGATCACATAGGCTTGATCTGCAAGACCCAAATACCTCCCTCAGCAGATTTAAATCAAATCAAATCAAATTTTTTATTTGTCACATACACATGGTTAGCAGATGTTAATGCGAGTGTAGCGAAATGCTTGTGCTTCTAGTTCCGACAATGCAGTAATAACAAGTAATCTAACTAACAATTCCAAAACTACTGTTTTTTACACAGTGTAAGGGGATAAATAATATGTACATAAGGATATATTAATGAGTGATGGTACAGAGCAGCATAGGCAAGATACAGTAGATGGTATCGAGTACAGTATATACATATGAGATGAGTATGTAAACAAAGTGGCATAGTTAAAGTGGCTAGTGATACATGTATTACATAAGGATACAGTCGATGATATAGAGTACAGTATATACGTATGCATATGAGATGAATAATGTAGGGTAAGTAACATTATATAAGGTAGCATTGTTTAAAGTGGCTAGTGATATATTTACATAATTTCCCATCAATTCCCATTGTTAAAGTGGCTGGAGTTGAGTCAGTGTGTTGGCAGCAGCCACTCAGTGTTAGTGGTGGCTGTTTAACAGTCTGATGGCCTTAAGATAGAAGCTGTTTTTCAGTCTCTCGGTCCCAGCTTTGATGCACCTGTACTGACCTCGCCTTCTGGATGATAGCGGGGTGAACAGGCAGTGGCTCGGGTGGTTGATGTCCTTGATGATCTTTATGGCCTTCCTGTGACATCGGGTGGTGTAGGTGTCCTGGAGGGCAGGTAGTTTGCCCCCGGTGATGCGTTGTGCAGACCTCACTACCCTCTGGAGAGCCTTACGGTTGAGGGCGGAGCAGTTGCCGTACCAGGCGGTGATACAGCCCGCCAGGATGCTCTCGATTGTGCATCTATAGAAGTTTGTGAGTGCTTTTGGTGACAAGCCGAATTTCTTCAGCCTCCTGAGGTTGAAGAGGCGCTGCTGCGCCTTCTTCACAATGCTGTCTGTGTGAGTGGACCAATTCAGTTTGTCTGTGATGTGTATGCCGAGGAACTTAAAACTTGCTACCCTCTCCACTACTGTTCCATCGATGTGGATAGGAGGGTGTTCCCTCTGCTGTTTCCTGAAGTCCACAATCATCTCCTTAGTTTTGTTGACGTTGAGTGTGAGGTTATTTTCCTGACACCACACTCCGAGGGCCCTCACCTCCTCCCTGTAGGCCGTCTCGTCGTTGTTGGTAATCAAGCCTACCACTGTTGTGTCGTCCGCAAACTTGATGATTGAGTTGAAGGCGTGCGTGGCCACGCAGTCGTGGGTGAACAGGGAGTACAGGAGAGGGCCCAGTGTTGAGGATCAGCGGGGAGGAGATGTTGTTGCCTACCCTCACCACCTGGGGGCGGCCCGTCAGGAAGTCCAGTACCGAGTTGCACAGGGCGGGGTCGAGACCCAGGGTCTCGAGCTTGATGACGAGCTTGGAGGGTACTATGGTGTTGAATGCCGAGCTGTAGTCAATGAACAGCATTCTCACATAGGTATTCCTCTTGTCCAGATGGGTTAGGGCAGTGTGCAGTGTGGTTGAGATTGCATCGTCTGTGGACCTATTTGGGCGGTAAGCAAATTGGAGTGGGTCTAGGGTGTCAGGTAGGGTGGAGGTGATATGGTCCTTGACTAGTCTCTCAAAGCACTTCATGATGACGGAAGTGAGTGCTACGGGGCGGTAGTCGTTTAACTCAGTTACCTTAGCTTTCTTGGGAACAGGAACAATGTTGGCCCTCTTGAAGCATGTGGGAACAGCAGACTGGTATAGGGATTGATTGAATATGTCCGTAAACACACCGGCCAGCTGGTCTGCGCATGCTCTGAGGGCGTGGCTGGGGATGCCGTCTGGGCCTGCAGCCTTGCGAGGGTTAACACGTTTAAATGTCTTACTCACCTCGGCTGCAGTGAAGGAGAGACCGCATGTTTTCGTTGCAGGCCGTGTCAGTGGCACTGTATTGTCCTCAAAGCGGGCAAAAAAGTTATTTAGTCTGCCTGGGAGCAGGACATCCTGGTCCGTGACTGGGCTGGATTTCTTCCTGTAGTCCGTGATTGACTGTAGACCCTGCCACATGCCTCTTGTGTCTGAGCCGTTGAATTGAGATTCTACTTTGTCTCTGTACTGACGCTTAGCTTGTTTGATAGCCTTGCGGAGGGAATAGCTGCACTGTTTGTATTCGGTCATGTTACCAGACACCTTGCCCTGATTACAAGCAGTGGTTCGCGCTTTCAGTTTCACGCGAATGCTGCCATCAATCCACGGTTTCTGGTTAGGGAATGTTTTAATCGTTGCTATGGGAACGACATCTTCAACGCACGTTCTAATGGACTCGAATCAGCGTATTCGTCAATGTTGTTGTCTGACGCAATATGAAACATTTCCCAGTCCACGTGATGGAAGCAGTCTTGGAGTGTGGAGTCAGCTTGGTCGGACCAGCGTTGGACAGACCTCAGCGTGGGAGCCTCTTGTTTTAGTTTCTGTCTGTAGGCAGGGATCAACAAAATGGAGTCGTGGTCAGCTTTTCCGAAAGGGGGGCGGGGCAGGGCCTTATATGCGTCGCGGAAGTTAGAGTAACAATGATCCAAGGTCTTTCCACCCCTGGTTGCGCAATCGATATGCTGATAAAATTTAGGGAGTCTTGTTTTCAGATTAGCCTTGTTCAAATCCCCAGCTACAATGAATGCAGCCTCCGGATAAATGGTTTCCAGTTTGCAAAGAGTCAAATAAAGTTCATTCAGAGCCATCGATGTGTCTGCCTGGGGGGGGATATATACGGCTGTGATTATAATCGAAGAGAATTCTCTTGGTAGATAATGCGGTCTACATTTGATTGTGAGGAATTCTAAATCAGGTGAACAGAAGGATTTGAGTTCCTGTATGTTTCTTTCATCACACCATGTCACGTTAGCCATAAGGCATACGCCCCCGCCCCTCTTCTTACCAGAAAGATGTTTGTTTCTGTCTGCACAATGCGTGGAGAAACCCGTTGGCTGCACCGCCTCGGATAGCGTCTCTCCAGTGAGCCACGTTTCCGTGAAGCAAAGAACGTTACAGTCTCTGATGTCCCTCTGGAATGCTACCCTTGCTCGGATTTCATCAACCTTGTTGTCAAGAGACTGGACATTGGCAAGAAGAATGCTAGGGAGTGGTGCACGGTGTGCCCGTCTCCGGAGTCTGACCAGAAGACCGCCTCGTTTCCCTCTTTTTCGGAGTCGTTTTTTGGGGTCGCTGCATGGGATCCGCTCCGTTGTCCTGTTTGTAAGGCAGAACACAGGATCCGCGTCGCGAAAAACATGACCCCGAACCCGATGGTCACGCTAACAGAGCTCTAGAGCTCCTCTGTGGAGATGGGAGAACCTTCCAACAGGACAATGACCTTAAGTAAATAAAAATATTTAATCAATTTTAGAATAAGGCTGTAGAGTAACAAAATGTGGAAAAAGTCAAGGGGTCTGAATACTTTCCGAATGCACTTATTAGGTTATTAGAAATAACGATTTTACAACGTTCCCCTCCTCAGTAATAAGGCCAAGATCACACACAGGGGAGTCTGATCAATCTTACTTAACCACTGATTATTTATCACTCCAGTATTGATGAACCTCACAGACTTCCAGGGACGGATCAATAGCTTGAATTCAGAGAGATGGAAAGTGAGGGTCACAGTAAGCTTTATTATAAACTGGGTAGTTCAAGCCCTGAATGCTGATTGGCTAACAGCAGTGTTATATCAGACCGTATACCACGGGTATGACAAAACATTCATTTGTATTGCTCTAATTACGTTGGTAACCAGTTTATAATAGCAATAATGACACCTCGGGTGTTTGTGGTATATGGCCAATATACCACGGCTAAAAGCTGTATCCAGACACTTCACATTGCGTCGTGCATAAGAGCAGCCCTTAGCCGTAGTATATTGGCAATATGCCACACCCCCCCTGGCCTAATTGCTTAATTAAGACACGGGTGATGAAAAGTAAATAAAACAAACAACCGACAATGTATGTGGTCGGTCGGCAGCAATATTTCCTCAGCCAGGACAACAACCAGAAGCAGATCAGAGGAGGAGGAAAAGGTCTGACTGCAACTGCAAAACCGGCTTTGAAAACAACACTTGGCCACAGACATACCATGACAGGCTAAACCGAAGCTCTGACTGGCTGCCCCCAGGTGGTAGGGGTATGTAACAACACATTCGCCACGCTGATCCTTAACACAGGGGCCCTTCAGGGGTGCGTGCTCAGCTCCCACCTGTACTCCCTGTTCACTCATGACTGCACGACCAGGCACGACTCCAACACCATCATTAAGTTTGCAGATGACAACAGTGGTAGGCCTGATCACTGACAACAACGTGACTATAGGGAAGAGGTCAGTGACCTGGCCATCTGGTGCCAGGACAACAACCTCTCCCTCAATGTGATCAAGACAAAGGAGTTGATTGTGGACTACAGGAAAAGGAGCACCGATTCCCCCATTCTCATCGACGAGGCTGTAGTGGAGCAGGTTGAGAGCTTCAAGTTCCTTGGTGTCCACATTACCAACAAACTATGGGTCTTCAGATCCTCAAAAGGTTCTACAGCTGCACCACCGAGAGCATCCTGGCTGATTGCATCACTGCTCGGCCTCTGACCGCAAGGCACAACAGAGTACGGCCCTGCACATCACTGGGGCCAAGCTTCCTGCCATTGAGGACCTCTATACCAGGCGGTGTCAGGGGAAGGCCCTAAAAATTGACAAAGACTCCAGCCACCCTAGTCATAGACTGTTCTCTCTGCTACCGCATGGCAAGCGGTACCGGAGCGCCAAGTCTAGGTCCAAGAGGCTTGTTAACAGCTTCTACCCCCAAGCCATAAGACTCCTGAACATCTAATTAAATGGCTACCCCCCCCCCCCCCTTTTACGCTGCTGCTACTCTGTTATTATCTCTGCATATTCACCTTAATAACTCTACCTACATGCTCATATTACCTCAATTACCTTGACTAACAGGTGCCCCCGCACATTGACTCTGTACCGGTACCCCTGTATATAGTCTTGCTATTGTTATTTTATTTTACTGCTGCTCTTTAATTACTTGTTCCTTTTATTTCTTATTCATATTTCTATAACTGCATTTTTGGTTAGGGGCTTGTAAGTAAGTATTTCACTGTAATACCTGTTGTATTCAGCACATGTGAATAACACAATTTGACAAACATAAATAAGCAAAACCAAAAAGGACAGGACAGCCTAAAACACAAATCAAGTTAAAACTCCTCCAACTTCAGAGCTTCATAAACAGAGCAAAATAAACACCAGAGACAGACAATGCAGCTCCCTCAAAGGGAATAATGAAAACACTTGAAACAAACCAGAGGCAGCTGCCCTCAACTTAACACGCTGCAGAAATAACTTTCATGGAATACACCAATCACATTTCAACAACTCTATTACGACCGTCAGAATCTTACAGTAGCAGACTCAACAAACCTTCCCTGAAAGACTGAAAGTTTTGTGATGAATTCCCAACTTCACCATTCTCAGAACCCGTTTTCAGTGTTCTTACTTGAACTTAATTCAGTCTCTTTGAAATGTTCTTTCATACAGCTCCCTTACACTTCATTACATTCCATTTTCAATGCCCTCTCCTTCATGTTTTTCATTTGGGACCAGAGTCATATGGGAATGGTGGGTTTACAAGAACGATACGGAGTCGGGGTTGGGCATGAAATGGCACCCTATTCCCAATATAGTGAACTCTGTTCAGAAGTAGTGCACTATATAGTGAATAGGTTGTCATTTATTTTATTTATTTATAGGGGACAATGCACATTAATCAACATAAATATTACAATATTCATGTAAATGTGTCAGAGTTAGCCAAAAGATAATTTGTACTGTAGCTCCCAGCATACAATATGTGAGTTAAAGTTGAATTCGGAAGTTTACATACACTTAGGTTGGAGTCATTAAAAACTCGTTTTTCAACCACTTCACAAATTTCTTGGTAACAATTTGACATCATTTGAGTCAATTGGAGGTGTACCTGTAGACGTATTTCAAGGCCTACCTTCAAACTCAGTGCCTCTTTGCTTGACATCATGGGAAAATCAAAAGAAATCAGCCAAGACCTCAGAGAAAAAAAACTGTAGACCTCCACAAGTCTGGTTCATCCTTGGGAGCAATTTCCAAATGCCTGAAGGTACCACGTTCATCTGTACAAACAATAGTATGCAAGTATAAACACCATGGGACCACGCAGCCGTCATACCGCTCAGGAAGTAGATGTGTTCTGTCTCCTAGATATGAACGTGCTTTGGTGTAAAAAGTGCAAATCAATCCAAGAACAACAACAAAGGAGCTTGTGAAGATGCTGGAGGAAAGAGGTGCAAAAGTATCTATATCCACAGTAAAACGAGTCCTATATCGACATAACCTGAAAGACCGCTCAGCAAGGAAGAAGCCTCTGCTCCAAAACCACCATAAAAAAGCCAGACTACGGTTTGCAACTGCACATGGGGACAAAGATCGTTCTTCTTGGAGAAATGTCCTCTGGTCTGATGAAACAAAAATAGAACTGTTTGGCCATAATGACCATCGTTATGTTTGGAGGAAAAAGAGGGATGCTTGGAAGCTGAGGAACACCATCCCAATTGAGAAGCATGGGGGTGGCAGCATCATGTTGTGGGGGTGCTTTGCTGCAGGAAGGACTGGTGCACTTCACAAAATAGATGGCATCATGAGGGTGGAAAATTATGTGGATATATTGAAGCAACATCTCAAGACATCAGTCAGGAAGTTAAAGCTTGGTCGCAAATGGGTCTTCCAAATGGACAATGACCCAAAACATACTTCCAAAGTTGTGGCAAAATGGCTTAAGGACAACAAAGTCAAGGTATTGGAGTAGCCATCACAAAGCCCTGACCTCAATCATATAGAAAATGATCGGGCAGAACAGAAAATGTGTGTGCGAGCAAGGAGGCCTACAAACCTGACTTAGTTACACCAGGTCTGTCAGGAGGAATGGGCCAACATTCACCCAACTTATTGTGGGAAGCTTGTGGAATGCTACCCAAAATGTTTGACACAAGTTAAACAATTTAAAAGCAATGCTACCAAATACTAATTGAGTAATGTAAACTTCTGACCCACTGGGAATGTGATGAAAGGCATAAAAGCTGAAATAAATCATTATTATTATTAATCATTAGTATTATTCTGACATTTCACATTCTTGAAATAAAGTGGTGATCCTAACTGACCTAAGACAGGGAATTTTTACTAGGATTAAATGTCAAGAATTGTGAAAAACTGAGTTTAAATGTATTTGGCTAAGGTGTATGTAAACTTCCGACTTCAACTGTAGATTTACACAGTCTTCAGTCAGACCACTGGCTCTTTCATAGTTTCCTTCAGCACTAAGGAAGAGAGCGTGAAAAAAAAAGTGTGACTATGGATATAACTCCTCGATATACCCACTCAACATTCCTCTGATAATCTTTATGACCGTAATACAGAAATAAGTGGTTCTATGGATCATGTCATTAACCCAGCTATCCCTATTGGCCAACATGCCCCTGCCAACCATAACCTTACTAAACCTGTACACAGAAATCACACAGAATTAACAGTGCAAAAATGTACATTGTGTATGGTTTGGCATCTAAAGAACACCACAAAATGAACAAAGAGAGAGGCTGCAAAACAGAGAGACAAGAAGAAGACAGAAAATTCCTTAAGCTGTACATATGAATCTTTTTGTTTCCATGTTCCTTTTAGAGTCTCTTTTCTTGTGATGCTGAGGTAGATGCTCCAGTTAGCTGAACTGCCTGCTTGATTGAATGAACAAATTCAGATTGTAAAAAGTTTTGGGCCTTCACTTGTTAATATGATGCTGTACAGACTTTTCCTCTCAGGGGTAAATGGTTTCGTTATTCAGAGGCCATGAGATGTCGGGGTGACTGGATCAAATCCATCTACTAATTACTTTGCTGAACATGGGTCATTTAGTCACACAGAGATAAATACACGTCCAAAGTACACTTCCAAAGCAAATTGTACGTGTACTGTGGCTACAGTTGGCCTCCTGTCCTACTGTGAAGCAAACACAACAGTCCTCAAGGACACACAGGAAAGTGCACACAGATTTTCACACATACTCAAACATGTTAACGGTCCAATGCAGCTTTTTTTTATCTTAACATCAAATCATTTCTGGGTAACAATTAAGTACCTTATAGTGATCATTTTCAATTAAATGTTCAAAAATAAACAAGAATAGCTTCTTGGCAAAGAGTAATTTCTCCAGCAAGATTTTGCTAGGACTGTCTGTCTGGGAGTGGTCTGCGTGGGGAGGGAAACTAGCTGTTGGCAGAGAGGTTTGGAAGTTGTTTTCTTATTGATCTATTAACTAATTCACTCCATCCCACCAAAACAGGCTGACATTTCAGGTGGTCTTTTCAAACAGCTCTCACACTAAAAGGGCATTGTAATAATTTTCACAATTTCACAGTATTATTCCAACTTCACAATATGGAAATGCATATAAAACAGGGAAATCCCATTGACTGTACTTGGACCTTAAGGTTGTTAGATGACACAGAGTGAGCATTCAGGTCTACTGGTCGAACACAATAGTCCTGAATCAAGAGACAGAGCAGAAGCGAGTGAAGAATAAAGAAAAACAGAAATTGAAAAAGAAAGAAAAAGGGAAAGTGTGGGATGGAGAGTAAGCAATAACATAGAGAATTGGTCAAGAGATATACAGCACCTAGCACAGCAGGAGTTAGAGGTCATGGCGATCAAGGAGATAGCTAGGAGGATCCACAGCCCCGTCCAGGCACCACGCCAGCTGGGAGGATCAACAGCCCTGTCCAGGCACCACCCCAGCAGGGAGGATCCACAGCCCTGTCCAGGCATCACCCCAGCAGGGAGGATCCACAGCCCCGCCCAGGCACCACCCCAGCAGGGGGGATCTACAGCCCTGTCCAGGCACCACCCCAGCAGGGAGGATCCACAGCTCCATCCAGGCACCACCCCAGCAGGGAGGATCCACAGCCTCATCCAGGCACCACCCCATCAGGGAGGATCCACAGCTCCATCCAGGCACCACCCCAGCAGGAGGATCCACAGCCTCATCCAGGCACCACGCCAGCAGGGAGGATCCACAGCTCCATCCAGGCACCACCCCAGCAGGGAGGATCCACAGCCTCGTCCAGGCACCTCCCCAGCAGGGAGGATCCACAGCCTCATCCAGGCACCACCCCAGCAGGGAGGATCCACAGCCTCGTCCAGGCACCACCCCAGCAGGGAGGATCCACAGCCTGGCACAGTTCAGCCAGGCACCATACCGCCCCAGCGTCTGTGTCTGAGACTCAGTCAGCCACAGCAAGACACACATAAATCACTGCTCTTCTCCTCTCCTCCGCTCTGCTCGGTTATTGAGACTGATGGGCTTGTCAGCCCAGATGGAAGTTCACAACTCTGGGTGATCATGGTGGAAGGGAAAGAGAACACTCACTCTGCCAGTTCAACTCACTGCAGTGTAAATCATGCAGGCGAGGGTGGGGCAGGGTCCGCAATACTGTGGTTGTGATGGTCAAACCATACAGTGGTAGTGATGGTCGGACTGTACTGTAAGTGGTTGTGATGGTCAAACCATACTGTGGTTGTGATGGTCAAACCATACAGTGGTAGTGATGGTCGGACCGTACTGTAAGTGGTTGTGATGGTCAAACCATACTGTGGTTGTGATGGTCAGACCGTATTGTAAGTGGTCGTGATGGTCAGACCATACTGTAAGTGGTCGTGATGGTCAGAGCGTACTGTAAGAGGTTGTGATGGTCAGAGCGTACTGTAAGAGGTTGTGATGGACAGAGCGTACTGTAAGAGGTTGTGATGTTCAGAGCGTACTGTGGTTGTGATGGTCAGACCGTACTGTAAGTGGTTGTGATGGTCAGACCGTACTGTAAGTGGTTGTGATGGTCAGACCGTACTGTGGTTGTGATGGTCAGACCATACTGTATGTGGAGTTGATGGTCAGACCGTACTGTAAGTAGTTGTGATGGTCAGACCGTACTGTAAGTGGTTGTGATGGTCAGACCGTACTATAAGTGGTTGTGATGGTCAGACCGTACTGTGGTTGTGATGGTCAGACCATACTGTATGTGGAGTTGATGGTCAGACCATACTGTAAGTGGTTGTGATGGTCAGACCGTACTGTAAGTGGTTGTGATGGTCAGACCGTACTGTGGTTGTGATGGTCAGACCATACTGTATGTGGAGTTGATGGTCAGACCATACTGTAAGTGGTTGTGATGGTCAGACCGTACTGTAAGTGGTTGTGATGGCCAGACCGTACTTTATGTGGTTGTGATGGTCAGGCCGTACTGTAAGTGGTTGTGAAGGTCAGACCGTACTTTAAGTGGTTGTAGTAACAGAAGTTTAGGGTTTCATTCCACAGGCTAATAAACTGAATATATAAGTATCAACTGAATCATTTCTGGGTGTATGGTCACCAGAGATGACTTGAGCTGACAAATGAGTTAAAGACTGCATTACATAGACTAGATGTGGTGGGTGAAACCGAGATAGAGATAGCCAAGAGGAGTTTAGAACAATTCCTCATTGTCTCTAAATCATCCTTGCATCTGGGAAACTAAGCCAGGGAGGGGTTAAGACAACACCCAGGTAAGAACTGTCACGCTACGTCTCGTTACTCGATCTGTCGCGCTACGTCCTGTCGCGCTACGTCCTGTCGCTCAACGTCCTGTCGCTCGACGTCTTGTTGCTTGACGTCCTGTCGCTCTAAGTCCCGTCACGCTACGTCCCGTCACTCGAAGGCCTGTCACTCTACCTGTCGCGGTACGTCCTGTCGCGCTACGTCCTGTCGCGCTACATCCCGTCACGGTACGTTCCGTCGCATGAAGTGCCGTCGCGGTACGTCCCCTCGCGCTACGTCCTGTCGCTCGACGTCCTGTCGCTCGACGTCCTGTCGCGCGACGTTCTGTTGCTCTAAGTCCTGTCATGCTAAGAACTGTCACGCTACGTGCCATTACTCGATCTGTCGCGCTACGTCCTGTCGCGCTACGTCCTGTCGCTCGACGTCTTGTTGCTTGACGTCCTGTCGCTCTAAGTCCCGTCACGCTACGTCCCGTCACTCGAAGGCCTGTCACTCTACCTGCCGCGGTACGTCATGTCGCGCTACGTCCTGTCGCGCTACATCCCGTCGCGGTACGTTCCGTCGCAGTACGTGCCGTCGCGGTACGTCCCGTCGCGCTACGTCCTCTCGCTCCAAGTCCGTCAAGCTACGTCCCGTCACTCGAAGTCCCGTCACGCTACGTCCTCTCGCTCTAAGCCCCGTCGCGCTATGTCCTCTCGCTCTAAGCCCCGTCACGCTACGTCCCGTCACTCAAAGTCCCGTCACACTACGTCCCGTCACGCTACGTCCCATCGCTCGACGTCCTGTCGCTCTAAGTCCTGTCGCGCTACGTCCTGTCGCTCTACGTCCTGTCTCGCTACGTCCTGTCGCTCTAAGTCCTGTCGCGCTACGTCCTGTCGCTCGACGTCCTGTCAGGCTCCCTGTCGCGCTACGTTCTGTCGCTCTACGTCCTGTCTCGCTACGTCCTGTCGCTCGACGTCCTGTCGCGCTACGTCCTGTCGCGCTACGTCCTGTCACTTTACATCCTGTCGCGCTACTTCCTGTCGCTCTATGTCCTGTCACTCTACGTGCTGTCACTCGACGTCCTGTCAGGCTCCCTGTCGCGCTACATCCTGTCGCACTACCCGTCGCACTACGTCCTGTCAATCTACGTCCTGTCACTCTACGTCCTGTCACTCTACCTTTCGCTCTACGTCCTGTCGCTCTACGTCCTGTCGCTCGACGTCCTGTCGCGCTACGTCTTGTCGCTCTACGTCCTGTCGCGCTACGTCTTGTCGCTCTACGTCCTGTCGCTCTAAGTCCTGTCGCGCTACCTCCTGTCGCTCTAAGTCCTGTCCCGCTACGTCCTGTCACGCTACGCGCTACTTCCTAACCCAACTGAGTGTTACAATTAGTTCTGCTCATTCAACCTACAAGTGATGAATAAAATATCCTTTATTTGTTTCTTACATAACTAGACACATTCAGCTGGCAGGTGAAGAGGATGTTTGATGATTAAAATGGCCCAGGGTGTATTCAAGTGTGAAAAAAAAGACAAGACACTAACAAGATATTATTGAATTCAGCTGAACAATGTGTTAATCACATTCAAATGAGGGGCTTTTGTTATTTCATAACACTTGATTACCACATGAAATTCAAATCAGTTTTTCACAGCGTTTTTCTGATGACCAACGGACAAATTGGAGTGTTCAGAGTTCAGACGCAGCCAGATATTTATCATGTGTCTCATAATATATATTAATAAAAACAATAATAATAATAAATGCCATTTAGCTGATGTTTTTATCCAAAGTTACAGTCATGCATATATACAGTTTAAATACGGGTGGTGCCAGGAATCGAACCCACTATCCTGGTGTTACAGGCCAAGTCCCTAAACAAGACCATTACAGCTACAGGTCCAACACATATTCATGTGGTTTAAACACTTATGGGGAAATCTGTTGGCGCTTTATAGATTTATTTGTAGAATAATATTCTTCTGTCTGTGTGAATGCCTCCGACATAATCATCGGACAATTAAATTATAAATAAAAGGTTTCTAAAGAACAATGGCCAGCCAGTGTGACTTCAAAACAAATAAGCTATGTGACATCAGCAAAAACAATGAAGCCAAAATAAAAACTAGAACAGCTTTCAATCCCTACTGTCACTCTTAGACACATTCTCCATAGAACACAACACGTTCAATCTTTATCCTATTTCGGAGTGACATTGTCCTCTCCGTTTTTCAGAGTGGGATTTCCAAGGAGCATTGAATTACGCCACTAATCCATGTGGCCTGCATGAAAAGCTCATTGCTGAGAGAGAAGAGGAAGCCACATCTCAATATCAACAAAACAGCCCAGATCAACAGCCGGGATAAAAACAAAACAGGATGTGGGGAGCTTCTTGTTGCGGTAATGTTTCCCCCTTGGCTCCCCGGTGATTCAACATGGCACAGTTCCGTGGCCTTTTGTTTGATTTGAAAGGAAATAATGTGTGACGTGAGGTGCACAAACTCTGCGGGAGAAATAAGGTCCATGACTCTCCATCAGTGAGGGTTTGAACTGAGCGGGCGAAGCATAACTGGAGAAAATGCTTGTCTGTTGAAATCACCTTGAAGGTAGGGTAGGGGTAACAAACAAAAAAACATATTCCCTAAAATAGCTCCTCCTGCTGTGGCTGGCTGAGTGCACTCTATTAAAGCAACAGATATGTTCCTCTATTACAGAATCTTGCATGACCGGTTAGCTATGCAGTGTCATTCACGGACCCACAAATGAAAGAGGTTAGCTATGCAGAGTCATTCACAGACACACAAATTAAAACTTTTTTGTAATAACATAGTACAGTGAGGGGAAAAAAGTATTTGATCCTCTGCTGATTTTGTACGTTTGCCCCCGACAAAGAAATTATTTGTCTATAATTTTAATGGTAGGTTTATTTGAACAGTGAGAGACAGAATAACAACAAAAAATCCAGTAAAACGCATGTCAAAAATGTTATAAATTGATTTGCATTTTAATGAGGGAAATAAGTATTTGAACCCCTCTCAATCAGAAAGATTTCTGGCTCACAGGTGTCTTTTATACAGGTAACGAGCTGAAATTAGGAGCACACGCTTAAAGGGAGTGTCCACAGAAGCAATCAATCAATCAATCAATCAGATTCAAAACTCTCCACCATGGCCAAGACCAGAGCTCTCCAAGGATATCAGGGACAAGATTGTAGACCTACAGAAGGCTGGAATGGGCTACAAAACCATCGCCAAGCAGCTTGGTGAGAAGGTGACAACAGTTGGTGCAATTATTCAGAAATGGAAGAAACACAAAATAACTGTCAATCTCCCTCAGCCTGGGGCTCCATGCAAGATCTCACATCGTGGAGTTGCAATCATTATGAGAACGGTGAGGAATCAGCCCAGAACTACACGGAAGGATCTTGTCAATGATATCAAGGCAGCTGGGACCATAGTCACCAAGAAAACAATTGGTGTAACACTACGCCATGAAGGACTGAAATCTTGCAGCACCCGCAAGGTCCCCCTGCTCAAGAAAGCAAATATACATGCCCGTCTGAAGTTTTCCAATGAACATCTGAATGATTCAGAGGACAACTGGGTGAAAGTGTTGTGGTCGATGAGACCAAAATGGACCTCTTTGGCATCAACTCAACTTGCTGTGTTTGGAGGAGGAGGAATGCTGTCTATGACCCCAAGAACACCATCCCCACCGTCAAACATGGAGACGGAAACATTATGCTTTGCTTTGTGTTTTGCTGCTAAGTGGACAGGACAACTGAAGGTTCGAGTTGCCAAACGTCAGCCTCGAAACCGTAATGACTTGGAGAAGATCTGCAAAGAGAAGTGGGACAAAATCCCTCCTGAGATGTGTGCAAACCTGGTGGCCAACTACAAGAAACATCTGTAGTGTGCACCTGTGATTGCCAACAAGGGTTTTGCAACTAAGTATTGTTTTGCAGAGGGGTCAAATACTTATTTCCCTCATTAAAATGCAAATCATTTTATAACATTTTTGACATGCGTTTTTCTGGATTTTTTTGTTGTTATTCTGTTTCTCACCATTCAAATAAACCTAATATTAAAATTATAGATGGATCATTTCTTTGTCAGTTGACAAACATACAAAATCAGCAGGGGATCAAATACTTGTTTTCCTCACTGTATGTTGCATCCGTAAACTTACTCCCAGAATTCAGTGGCTGCAAAGGTTGAGTTCATCTGTCTGGTTTGAGAGTGGAAGTCAACACAGGCCTCTAATCAGGTAGAGAGAACATAATGTATGATACTGTATGATACATGCATTTAAATGGTCTAAGTTCCTCATTTGTTCAGCTGATCATCATTTGAATAACCAGTGCACCTTCTCCTTCAGGGACTCACCTCCACCATTTTTGTAGCAGAGGTAGGGGAACTTCCACACGTTACCTAGGCCCATCACGTTCCCTGCTACGGCCAGGAGAAAGTCTTTCAAATCAGCAGGGGATCAAATGTTTTTTTTTACCTCACTGTATATGGGATTGATTTTAAGAAATTTGGCTTAATTAATTTGATTCATATTATGGTGTTTCTATTCAGAGAAAAACGAAACCCTCAAGGTTTCCGTTATGATGGAATGAAAAATATGCCGATTTACAACATGACGGTCGAGAGGCTACAAGACTGGAGGATTGTAAATTGTTTGCCTTCATTAGACAACTTTGTTCCAATATTTCTATAAATCAGTGATATTTATTCCCACCGTAATTCATTATGGATCCATAACTAAATCAACATCTGCATTTTTAAAGAGTTTAAAGAGTATTTTTATCATTATTTTATTAACGAAATGTGTTTATTTGTTTATTAGGCTACTGTGCAGTCTACAATACATACTGTAGTAAACATGGGAAAGTGCCAAATCTTACATAAGTGAGAGCAGGCCATGTCTCTGTACTACAGAATGTGGGAGACCGGTGTTATTTCATAGTTGTGATATCTTCACAATTGTTCTACAATGTAGAAAAGAGTAAAATCTAGAAAAATCCTGGAATGAGTAGGTGTGTCCAAACTTTTAACTGGTACTCGCTTAATTAATTTGATTAATGTTATGGTGTTTCTATTCCATGAAAAACAAAAAACCCTCTGGGTTTCTGTTAGGATGGAATGGTAAATATGGCGCTGTTCAACGTGACGGTCGGCAGTAAAGTACTGGGCAATTTAGCTAAAGAATCCCTGTGACATGCGGACGAGCGACCGTGGTTCAAATCCCCAACAGGAAGGAAGGGAAGGCTTGTCTCAGAGTAGCACGAAATGGTGCTAAAACAGTTGTAGGTTTTTAAGAGTATATCTACAAATATTTTTTTCAATGATGTGACTCTATGCCAATAATTACATTTAGAGGATTGGAGGACTCTAAATTAATATCTAAGGGGCATTTCCCGTTAGGATCTGTGAGGATATCTAAGGAGCCTTTTATATAATTCAAAATTAATTAATAATAATAAATCGCTTTGTTTAAAAAGTAATGATATTTTGGAGATTTCGTTTTCATTTAACCTAGAGTGAGCGAGAAAAAGGCAATACTTGAACATGGGGTGAGACATTCTCACTAGTTTATAAATAAAACCAGTTTGTTATTTAGAATGATTTATTTCTGGAGAAACCTAACTTGATTATTTAGCAGACGTCACTTGCTTATATTCAGTCAACACATATCTTAAGAATATCATGGAATATGCTATACATTTTCATTTCTCTATGCTTGTCTCAGAGCAGCCAAAACGGTGCTGAAATAGACGTCCACAACGGGAAGGCAATGTATTCCGTGCCCACTCGTGGTTCTCTCTCTTCGGTTACACATCCTTGGAATAGCATAACAGCATAACGGTCCGAGCGGCCCTTGCTGTGCCTTGTGAGCAGTTGGTCAAGTTCTATTGTCAGAAGAGGAATGGAAATGTCAGGGTAAACCAAAGACCTGACGAACCCGCCACATATGTTGACTCTGCCTGTCAGAGGTGGAGTTCCAGAGCTCACAGGTGTGTCTGGCATGGATGTGACCCCATCTCGTTCCTCGCCCTTTTCAACGAGTGAGTGAGTCAATGATTCCAATGATTCACCTGACAAACAAAGAACTTTGCGTCCTGCAGGCCCATTCATGTATCAAATCTGGCGAGACATTCAATAAGGTCATCTTCACAGTCGAATCAAACGTGGCCCTTGAGCAATTTGCTCAAAAATTGCTACAGAAAAAAAGGAAGAAGATCAACGAAAGCATAAAGATGTTGATGAAGAAATGCTGTTTTGAGTTAGAAATTTAACACTTTAGAGTACTTAAGCATCGAATGCATTGCAAGTTGAGGGATTTTCACAACGTAGCTATGCTATAAAATGAAACATTTGCAAGATGGGCTGCATTCTTTATTGTAACCACAATGCCACACATAATTTGTATCTAACTTTCCAATTACATTAAGAGTTTGGGATTTACAAATGTGCACTTTTAATTATTAGTTACATAGTTTTAGTTTGAACGTGCAGACTTTTTTTCTTTAAATGATTGTTATTGTAGGATGCTACATTTTGGACCAGTTGCAATTGTAAGTAGGCCTAATAAAAAATAAAAAAATAGGCTGTTAAGCATCATAGCCTACCTCAGCCAGTGAAGTTATTTTATATAGGTTTAGGCCCCGAAGAAATCGACTCCAAATTAAGCCCTCTTGTTGTTAGTAAAGTCAAATTAAAATGAAGATTATTGTTGAAATGAATTGCTCGACTGATGTAGGCAACGCTTAACAAGCTTAACAAGTTAGCGATATTTTCAGCAGCAGACACTGTTCATCTCCAATTGATTGCAATGCGGTTGCCACCAGTTGTTTTTTATTAAAAATGAACCCTTATTTAACTAGGCAAGTCAGGTAAGAACATATTCTTATTTACAAAGAAGGCCTACCCCGGCCAAACCCGGACGACGCTTGGCCAATTGTGTGCCGTCCTATGGCACTCCCAATCACGGTTGGATGTGATACAGCCTGAATTAAACCAGGGACACTAGTAAAGCTTCTTGCACTGAGATGCAGTGACTTAGACAGCTGCGCCACTCGGGAGAATGACATATATTATATATATATATATATATATATATATATATATATAGTGCCTTGCGAAAGTATTCGGCCCCCTTGAACTTTGCGACCTTTTGCCACATTTCAGGCTTCAAACATAAAGATATAAAACTGTATTTTTTTGTGAAGAATCAACAACAAGTGGGACACAATCATGAAGTGGAACGACATTTATTGGATTTTTAAAACTTTTTTAACAAATCAAAAACTGAAAAATTGGGCGTGCAAAATTATTCAGCCCCCTTAAGTTAATACTTTGTAGCGCCACCTTTTGCTGCGATTACAGCTGTAAGTCGCTTGGGGTATGTCTCTATCAGTTTTGCACATCGAGAGACTGAAATGTTTTCCCATTCCTCCTTGCAAAACAGCTCGAGCTCAGTGAGGTTGGATGGAGAGCATTTGTGAACAGCAGTTTTCAGTTCTTTCCACAGATTCTCGATTGGATTCAGGTCTGGACTTTGACTTGGCCATTCTAACACCTGGATATGTTTAATTTTGAACCATTCCATTGTAGATTTTGCTTTATGTTTTGGATCATTGTCTTGTTGGAAGACAAATCTCCGTCCCAGTCTCAGGTCTTTTACAGACTACATCAGGTTTTCTTCCAGAATGGTCCTGTATTTGGCTCCATCCATCTTCCCATCAATTTTAACCATCTTCCCTGTCCCTGCTGAAGAAAAGCAGGCCAAACCATGATGCTGCCACCACCATGTTTGACAGTGGGGATGGTGTGTTCAGCTGTGTTGCTTTTACGCCAAACATAACGTTTTGCATTGTTGCCAAAAAGTTCAATTTTGATTTCATCTGACCAGAGCACCTTCTTCCACATGTTTGGTGTGTCTCCCAGGTGGCTTGTTACAAACTTTAACCAACACTTTTTATGGATATCTTTAAGAAATGGCTTTCTTCTTGCCACTCTTCCATAAAGGCCAAATTTGTGCAATATACGACTGATTGTTGTCCTATGGACAGAGTCTCCCACCTCAGCTGTAGATCTCTGCAGTTCATCCAGAGTGATCATGGGCCTCTTGGCTGCATCTCTGATCAGTCTTCTCCTTGTATGAGCTGAAAGTTTAGAGGGACGGCCAGGTCTTGGTAGATTTGCAGTGGTCTGATACTCCTTCCATTTCAATATTATCGCTTGCACAGTGCTCCTTGGGATGTTTAAAGCTGGTGAAATATTTTTGTATCCAAATCCGGCTTTAAACTTCTTCACAACAGTATCTCGAACCTGCCTGGTGTGTTCCTTGTTCTTCATGATGCTCTCTGCGCTTTTAACGGACCTCTGAGACTATCACAGTGCAGGTTCATTTATACGGAGACTTGATTACACACAGGTGGATTGTATTTATCATCATTAGTCATTTAGGTCAACATTGGATCATTCAGAGATCCTCACTGAACTTCTGGAGAGAGTTTGCTGCACTGAAAGTGCAGGGGGCTAAATAATTTTGCACGCCCAATTTTTCAGTTTTTGATTTGTTAAAAAAGTTTGAAATATCCAATAAATGTCGTTCCACTTCATGATTGTGTCCCACTTGTTGTTGATTCTTCACAAAAAAATACAGTTTTATATCTTTATGTTTGAAGCCTGAAATGTGGCAAAAGGTCGCAAAGTTCAAGGGGGCCGAATACTTTCGCAAGGCACTGTATATACTGTATATATGTCATATATTTATAATACGTTTATTTAATACATTAGCAATGCAGAGTCATTCACAGATACACAAATGAAAGAGGTTAGCTATGCAGTCATTCACAGATACACAAATGAAAGAGGTTAACTATGCAGAGTAATTCACAGACACAAATGAAAGAGGTTACACCACCCTGGATTAGTGACCTCTGCCTGCCCTGACCCTGAGCCTGCCTGCCATTCTGTACCTTTCGGACTCTGCTCTGGATTACTGACCTCTGCCTGCCCTGACCCTGAGCCTGCCTGCCATTCTGTACCTTTCGGACTCTGCTCTGGATTACTGACCTCTGCCTGCCCTGACCCTGAGCCTGCCTGCCATTCTGTACCTTTCGGACTCTGCTCTGGATTACTGACCTCTGCCTGCCCTGACCCTGAGCCTGCCTGCCGTTCTGTACCTTTCAGACTCTGCTCTGGATTACTGACCTCTGCCTGCCCTGACCCTGAGCCTGCCTGCCATTCTGTACCTTCCTGACTCTGCTCTGGACTACTGACCTCTGCCTGCCCTTGACCTGTCGTTTGCCAGCCCCACTTTTTCTGTAATACACTTGTATTACTTCAAAACTGTCTGCATCTGGGTCTTCTCCTGAGCCGTGACAGCGTGTAAAAGAGGAAGACGGAGGAAGGTGGGCATGTGAGACTAGCCAACGAAGACTAGCAGTAGAGCATGAAAGTTAGCTGTTATGTACTGTACAACGTACTGTACAGTTATGGTTCACGACAGTGTGCTGCTTTACAGAGACAGTATGTGCGTGTGTGTATGAGAGAGCCAGACAGCTTAGAGTTAGAGGTGACCAGGAGTGTGCATGTGAGTGGGCCTGTATTCTGATGAAGACTGCCAGAACGTGCACATGGGCATAAAAGGCCATAAAGTGACCCTAGCAACAGAGGCTAGCTGTACGCCGGAACAAACGATAATGGCTAATGTAAACATGCTGGAAAGCATAGCAGCACTGGCCTAACAATGGAACATACACGTGCGTCTAGCTATGGTGGCTTTGGCATGGTGCGCTTGCGAGCCTATAGCAAGAGAGGTCAACAATACGACGGCACATGAGTCTAGCAACAGAGGTTAACAGAAGCAGGCACGTTTGTACAACTAAATACCAATAGGAACAGGAAAATGCTGTTGATGAGTCTATAGCAACATCACCATCCCCTCCACAAGTCTGGTTCATCCTTTGGGAGCAATTTCCAAAAGCCTGAAGGTACCACGCTCATCTCTACAACAATAGTACGCAAGTATAAACACCATGTGACCACGCAGCCGTCATACCGCTCAGGAAGGAGATGCATTCTGTCTCCTAGAGATGAATGTACTTTGGTGCGAAAAGTGCAAATCAATCCCAGAACAACAGCAAAGGACCTTGTGAAGATGCTCGATGAAACAGGTACAAAAGTATCTATATCCACAGTAAAATGAGTCCTATGTTGACATAACCTGAAAGCAAGGAAGAAGCCACTGCTCCAAAACCACCATAAAAAAGCCAGACTATGGTTTCCAACTGCACATGGGGACAAAGATAGGTACTTTTTGGAGAAATATCCTCTGGTCTGATGAAACAAAAATAGAACTGTTTGGCCATAATGACCATCATTATGCTTTGAGGAAAAAGGGGAAAGCTTGCAAGCCGAAGAACACCATCCCAATTGTGAAGCACGGGGTGGCAGTATCATGTTGTGGGGGTGCTTTGCTGCAGGAGGGACTGGTGCACTTCACAAAATAGATGGCGTCATGAGGGAGGAAAATTACATGGATATGTTGAAGCAACATCTCAAGACATCAGTCAGGAAGTTAAAGCTTGGTCACAAATGGGTCTTCCCAATGGACAATGACCCCAAGAATACTTCCAAAGTTGTGGCAAAATGACTTAAGGACAACAAAGTCAAGGTATTGGGGTGGCCATCACAAAGCCCTGACCTCAATCCTATAGAACATTTGTGGGCAGAGCAGAAAAAGTGAGTGCGAGCAAGGAGGCCTACAAACCTGACTCAGTTACACCAGCTCTGTCAGGAGGAATGGGCCAAAATTCACCCAACTTATTGTGGGAAGCTTGTGGAAGGCTACCCGAAACGTTTGAGTTAAACAATTTAAAGGCAATGCTACCAAATACTAATTGAGTGTATGTGAACTTCTGACCCACTGGAAATGTGATGAAAGCAATAAAAACTTTAATAAATAATTCTCTCTACTATTATTCTGACATTTCACATTCTTAAAATAAAGTGGTGATCCTAACTGACCTAAGGCAGGGAATTTTTTACTGGGATTAGATGTCAAGAATTGTGAAAAACTGAGTTTAAATGTACTTGGCTAAGGTGTATGTAAACTTCCGACTTCAACTGTATGTACCTAGCGACACAGTCTTTGATGTGAGACAGGCTACACAGATTAGATGGAGAGTGAACGAGAGCGCATGCGCAGAGGTCAGAACAAGCGTGCACAGCCTTGAGAAACATGAAGTTAGTCACCTGCCATACCACCTAATCTATGGCGTCTCAGACAAGGAATAGCCCCAGACCCAAACCTGAATAAAGTCTAACAAAAAGTGACACGTTTTATAAACCATGGGCCTGAGGTGTCAGTCAGAGTATCACACAGACAGAAGGACCTGGTTCAAAGCCAACATCTCTCTCAACTCTCTCAGCCAGGAGATGACTTCTTTACCCCTCATCTTTATTTATATATTCCAGACAAAACAAACCAAAACGAGACAAGAGTCACAATCAGAAAGAAAGTGACAATTTCTGATCCTATCTTACAATGGCAGCTAGCCCAAAACAGAGAGGAAAAAGGAGACAGACCCAAAATAGACCTGCTCAGAGTGTCAGCTCTCAAACGGGTTTGAATGACATTAGAATACGCCCTTGAACAATCTCAGGTGAGCCAAGAGGATATGTTTTGTGTGTGTGAGAAAGGGAAGTATGGGACGTTCGAGTGGTTAATATGGTCTCTGTATAGGTTACAGTATGTGGCTGCCACCAAAAGGCATTGGTGTCACACCGGTGCTCAAGTCACTGTATAGGTTCTGTGGCAGCCACCAAATGGCATTGGTGTCACATAGGTGCTCAAGTCACTGTGTTACAATCTGCACTTAGTGTCCAAAATATTAGGACACTTGCTCTTTTCATGACATAGACTGACCAGGTTAATCCAGGTGAAAGCTATGTTCCCTTCTTGATGTCACCTGTTAAAGCCACTTCAACCAGTGTAGATGAAGGGGAGGAGACAGGCTAAAGAAGGATTTTAAGCCTGGAGACAATTGAGCCATGGGTTATGTATGTGGGCCATTCAGAGGGTAAATGGGCAAGACAAAATATTTAAGTGTCTTTGAACGGGGTATGGTAGTAGGTGCCAGGAGCACCAATTTGTGTCAAGAACTGGAACACGGCTAGGTTTTTCCCGTGTGTATCAAGAATGGTCCACCACCCAAAAGACATCCAGCCAACTTGACACAACTGTGGGAAGCATTGGAGTCAACATGGGCCAGCATCCCTGTGGAAAGCTTTCAACAGAGTCTAAGTAGAGTCTATGCCCCTACTGTTCTGAAGGCAAAAGGGGGTGCAAACGCAATATTAGGAAGGTGTTCCTAATGTGTTGTACACTCAGTGTATACATAGCCTTAGTGTGTACATATTCAGTACATACTCCAACTGCAGTCAGCAGAAGACTGCATTCAGAACATATGACAGAGAAACCTAAAGCTCTATAACACTTACAGACCAAGGGTTCATTCAAAGCAAAGGGTTGTGATATTTCCATTTTATGTACTACAGTCTACAACCATCTAATTGTTCAATAGAAAGATGAATGCACTTAATCTATGGGATAATTTTACATTTAATCTGCAGACTATTACGACTCAACATCCAAATTCACTCTATACACTCAACCTATTAACAATCACTACAGAGCAGGCTGATTCAATTACCACGGTCCTGGAGGGAATCAGGTACGTGGACTCTGCCCAATCAATGATATTAATGTATAAATTAACTGAACATAAAACTAGCAAATCTTTGGTAATTGCTGCATCCAAGTCCATAAGCAAACACCACAGCTGAATCAGACAAACTATTACTGCAATCAATCTGATTCTTAACACTGTTCTCCATCTGCACGATTCCTAATGCTACGCTAAAGCTGCAGCATATAATATGCTTTTCCACATTTCAAAGAGCTTTATCCCCTCTGTATTCTGTCTCTCTCTCTCTCTACATTGCCTGTGGCAGTCTGTGTAATTATGGAGTAAGAGTCTCACATTCCTAAATTAAACATTTGCAGGCTTTATCAATTATTTCGTGTTGTGAGTATCCGGCCCAGCTCC
Organism: Oncorhynchus mykiss; assembly: GCF_057628025.1. Lineage (NCBI taxonomy): Eukaryota > Metazoa > Chordata > Actinopteri > Salmoniformes > Salmonidae > Oncorhynchus > Oncorhynchus mykiss. Next base: position 30,699,475 of record NC_143045.1, read on the forward strand.
TTTCCTCCTCTCGCTCCCGAAAAGAAAACTTATTTCAAAAGTCATTTTTTCTAAATAAATCAATGAATTAATTAAATTAGAGGACTGCGGTGTCAGACCAGAGAGTTATGTGAAGTGTTTTGCACAATCCTTTGACTGTGGATTAGCAAGCAGCAGTTGATATAAACATGAGAGTGAATTTGCCAGCGTTACACACAGCTATATCTGTGCGATAATACAGGACCCAGTTCTTAATTAATTATATATATTTTTTAATTTAGATTTATTTAGACACACTCAACAACTCTACATCCCATGACTATGTGCAGCTCCAAGTAAAGTGACAAGTTCGAGACAGCAGCAATTCACAAGCTGCCCTACTACACAATATTTATTTGAGTTGGGTCTGGGATGGCCTCCCTTGGATGTGTACTGTCAATGTTGCTTCTTACAGTAAGACAAAAGCAACACATCATAAACCTATGAGAATAATGTCTAAATGACAACTCGTTGAGATCCACAGCTCATAGTACAGTCAAACACAGTGGAGGTGTAGACTGAGTCAGACCCGGCGGAGGTGTAGACTGAGTCAGACCCGGCGGAGGTGTAGACTGAGTCAGACCCGGCGGAGGTGTAGACTGAGTCGGACCAGGCGGAGGTGTAGACCCAGTCAGACACAGCGGAGGATTAGACCGAGTCAGACACAGCGGAGGTGTAGACTCAGTCAGACACAGCGGAGGATTAGACCGAGTCAGACACGGCGGAGGTGTAGACTCAGTCAGACACGGCGGAGGATTAGACCGAGTCAGACACAGCGGAGGATTAGACTCAGTCAGACATGGCGGAGGATTAGACTCAGTCAGACACGGCGGAGGTGTAGACTCAGTCAGACACGGCGGAGGTGTTGACCGAGTCAGACACGGCGGAGGTGTAGACTCAGTCAGACACGGCGGAGGTGTAGACTCAGTCAGACACGGCGGAGGTGTAGACTCAGTCAGACACGGCGGAGGTGTAGACCGAGTCAGACACGGCGGAGGATTAGACCGAGTCAGACACGGCGGAGGATTAGACCGAGTCAGACACGGCGGAGGATTAGGCCGAGTCAGACACAGCGGAGGATTAGACCGAGTCAGACACAGCGGAGGATTAGATCGAGTCAGACACGGCGGAGGATTAGACCGAGTCAGACACAGCAGAGGTGTAGACCGAGTCAGACACAGCGGAGGATTAGATCGAGTCAGACACAGCAGAAGATTAGACCGAGTCAGACACAGCGGAGGTGTAGACTCAGTCAGACACGGCGGAGGATTAGACCGAGTCAGACACGGCGGAGGATTAGACCGAGTCAGACACGGCGGAGGATTAGACCGAATCAGACACGACGGAGGTGTAGACTCAGTCAGACACAGCGGAGGTGTAGACTCAGTCAGACACAGCGGAGGTGTAGACTCAGTCAGACACGGCGGAGGTGTAGACTCAGTCAGACACGGCGGAGGTGTAGACTCAGTCAGACACGGCAGAGGTGTAGACTCAGTCAGACACGGCAGAGGTGTAGACTCAGTCAGACACGGCGGAGGTGTAGATTCAGTCAGACAGGGCGGAGGTGTAGACTCAGTCAGACACGGCGGAGGTGTAGACTCAGTCAGACACGGCGGAGGTGTAGACTTAGTCAGACACAACGGAGGATTAGATCGAGTCAGACACGGCGGAGGATTAGACCGAGTCAGACACAGCGGAGGTGTAGACTCAGTCAGACACGGCGGAGGATTAGACCGAGTCAGACACGGCGGAGGATTAGACCGAGTCAGACACGGCGGAGGATTAGACCGAATCAGACACAGCGGAGGTGTAGACTCAGTCAGACACAGCGGAGGTGTAGACTCAGTCAGACACGGCGGAGGTGTAGACTCAGTCAGACACGGCGGAGGTGTAGACTCAGTCAGACACGGCGGAGGTGTAGACTGAGTCAGACCCGGCGGAGGTGTAGACTGAGTCAGACCCGGCGGAGGTGTAGACTGAGTCGGACCAGGCGGAGGTGTAGACCCAGTCAGACACAGCGGAGGATTAGACCGAGTCAGACACAGCGGAGGTGTAGACTCAGTCAGACACAGCGGAGGATTAGACCGAGTCAGACACGGCGGAGGTGTAGACTCAGTCAGACACGGCGGAGGATTAGACCGAGTCAGACACAGCGGAGGATTAGACTCAGTCAGACATGGCGGAGGATTAGACTCAGTCAGACACGGCGGAGGTGTAGACTCAGTCAGACACGGCGGAGGTGTTGACCGAGTCAGACACGGCGGAGGTGTAGACTCAGTCAGACACGGCGGAGGTGTAGACTCAGTCAGACACGGCGGAGGTGTAGACTCAGTCAGACACGGCGGAGGTGTAGACCGAGTCAGACACGGCGGAGGATTAGACCGAGTCAGACACGGCGGAGGATTAGACCGAGTCAGACACGGCGGAGGATTAGGCCGAGTCAGACACAGCGGAGGATTAGACCGAGTCAGACACAGCGGAGGATTAGATCGAGTCAGACACGGCGGAGGATTAGACCGAGTCAGACACAGCAGAGGTGTAGACCGAGTCAGACACAGCGGAGGATTAGATCGAGTCAGACACAGCAGAAGATTAGACCGAGTCAGACACAGCGGAGGTGTAGACTCAGTCAGACACGGCGGAGGATTAGACCGAGTCAGACACGGCGGAGGATTAGACCGAGTCAGACACGGCGGAGGATTAGACCGAATCAGACACGACGGAGGTGTAGACTCAGTCAGACACAGCGGAGGTGTAGACTCAGTCAGACACAGCGGAGGTGTAGACTCAGTCAGACACGGCGGAGGTGTAGACTCAGTCAGACACGGCGGAGGTGTAGACTCAGTCAGACACGGCAGAGGTGTAGACTCAGTCAGACACGGCAGAGGTGTAGACTCAGTCAGACACGGCGGAGGTGTAGATTCAGTCAGACAGGGCGGAGGTGTAGACTCAGTCAGACACGGCGGAGGTGTAGACTCAGTCAGACACGGCGGAGGTGTAGACTTAGTCAGACACAACGGAGGATTAGATCGAGTCAGACACGGCGGAGGATTAGACCGAGTCAGACACAGCGGAGGTGTAGACTGAGTCAGACACGGCGGAGGATTAGACCGAGTCAGACACGGCGGAGGATTAGACCGAGTCAGACACGGCGGAGGATTAGACCGAATCAAACACAGCGGAGGTGTAGACTCAGTCAGACACAGCGGAGGTGTAGACTCAGTCAGACACGGCGGAGGTGTAGACTCAGTCAGACACGGCGGAGGTGTAGACTCAGTCAGACACGGCAGAGGTGTAGACTCAGTCAGACACGGCGGAGGTGTAGATTCAGTCAGACAGGGCGGAGGTGTAGACTCAGTCAGACACGGCGGAGGTGTAGACTCAGTCAGACACGGCGGAGGTGTAGACTTAGTCAGACACAACGGAGGATTAGATCGAGTCAGACACGGCGGAGGATTAGACCGAGTCAGACACAGCGGAGGTGTAGACCGAGTCAGACAAAGTGGAGGATTAGATCGAGTCAGACACAGCAGAAGATTAGACCGAGTCAGACACAGCGGAGGTGTAGACTCAGTCAGACACGGCGGAGGATTAGACCGAGTCAGACAAAGCGGAGGATTAGACCGAGTCAGACACGGCGGAGGATTAGACCGAGTCAGACACAGCGGAGGTGTAGACTCAGTCAGACACAGCGGAGGTGTAGACTCAGTCAGACATAGCGGAGGATTAGACCGAGTCAGACACAGCGGAGGTGTAGACTCAGTCAGACACAGCGGAGGTGTAGACTCAGTCAGACACGGCGGAGGTGTAGACTCAGTCAGACACGGCGGAGGTGTAGACTCAGTCAGACACGGCGGAGGTGTAGACTTAGTCAGACACGGCGGAGGTGTAGACTCAGTAAGACACGGCGGAGGTGTAGATTCAGTCAGACACGGCGGAGGTGTAGACTCAGTCAGACACGGCGGAGGTGTAGACTCAGTCAGACACGGCGGAGGTGTAGACTCAGTCAGACACAACGGAGGTTTAGACTCAGTCAGACACAACGGAGGTTTAGACTCAGTCAGACACGGCGGAGGTGTAGATTCAGTCAGACAGGGCGGAGGTGTAGACTCAGTCAGACACGGCGGAGGTGTAGACTCAGTCAGACACGGCGGAGGTGTAGATTCAGTCAGACACGGCGGAGGTGTAGACTCAGTCAGACACGGCGGAGGTGTAGACTCAGTCAGACACGGCGGAGGTGTAGACTCAGTCAGACACAACGGAGGTTTAGACTCAGTCAGACACGGCGGAGGTGTAGATTCAGTCAGACAGGGCGGAGGTGTAGACTCAGTCAGACACGGCGGAGGTGTAGACTCAGTCAGACACGGCGGAGGTGTAGACTCAGTCAGACACGGCGGAGATGTAGACTCAGTCAGACACGGCGGAGGTGTAGACTCAGTCAGACACGGCGGAGGTGTAGACTCAGTCAGACACGGCGGAGGTGTAGACTCAGTCAGACACGGCGGAGGTGTAGACTCAGTCAGACACGGCGGAGGTGTAGACTCAGTCAGACACGATGGAGGTGTAGACTCAGTCAGACACGGCGGAGGTGTAGATCGAGTCAGACAGGGCGGAGGTGTAGACTCAGTCAGACACGATGGAGGTGTAGACTCAGTCAGACACGGCGGAGGTGTAGACTGAGTCGGACCAGGCGGAGGTGTAGACCCAGTCAGACACAGCGGAGGATTAGACCGAGTCAGACACATCGGAGGATTAGACCGAGTCAGACACAGCGGAGGTGTAGACTCAGTCAGACACAGCGGAGGATTAGACCGAGTCAGACACGGCGGAGGTGTAGACTCAGTCAGACACAGCGGAGGTGTAGACTCAGTCAGACACAGCGGAGGTGTAGACTCAGTCAGACACGGCGGAGGTGTAGACTCAGTCAGACACGGCGGAGGTGTAGACTCAGTCAGACACGGCGGAGGTGTAGACTCAGTCAGACACGGCGGAGGTGTAGATTCAGTCAGACAGGGCGGAGGTGTAGACTCAGTCAGACACGGCAGAGGTGTAGACTCAGTCAGACACGGCGGTGGTGTAGACTCAGTCAGACACAACGGAGGTTTAGACTCAGTCAGACACAGCGGAGGTGTAGACTCAGTCAGACACAGCGGAGGTGTAGACTCAGTCAGACACGGCGGAGGTGTAGACTCAGTCAGACACGGCGGAGGTGTAGACTCAGTCAAACACGGCAGAGGTGTAGACTCAGTCAGACACGGCGGAGGTGTAGACTCAGTCAGACACAACGGAGGTTTAGACTCAGTCAGACACGGCGGAGGTGTAGACTCAGTCAGACACGGCAGAGGTGTAGACTCAGTCAGACACGGCGGAGGTGTAGATTCAGTCAGACAGGGCGGAGGTGTAGACTCAGTCAGACACGGCGGAGGTGTAGACTCAGTCAGACACGGCGGAGGTGTAGACTCAGTCAGACACGGCGGAGGTGTAGACTAAGTCAGACACGGCGGAGGTGTAGACTCAGTCAGACACGGTGGAGGTGTAGACTCAGTCAGACACGGCGGAGGTGTAGATACAGTCAGACAGGGCGGAGGTGTAGACTCAGTCAGACACGACGGAGGTGTAGATTCAGTCAGACAGGGCGGAGGTGGAGACTCAGTCAGACACGGCGGAGGTGTAGATCGAGTCAGACAGGGCGGAGGTGTAGACTCAGTCAGACACGACGGAGGTGTAGACTCAGTCAGACACGATGGAGGTGTAGACTCAGTCAGACACGGCGGAGGTGTAGATACAGTCAGACAGGGCGGAGGTGTAGACTCAGTCAGACACGGCGGAGGTGTAGATTCAGTCAGACAGGGCGGAGGTGTAGACTCAGTCAGACACGGCGGAGGTGTAGACTCAGTCAGACACGGCGGAGGTGTAGACTCAGTCAGACACGGCGGAGGTGTAGATCGAGTCAGACAGGGCGGAGGTGTAGACTCAGTCAGACACGACGGAGGTGTAGACTCAGTCAGACACGATGGAGGTGTAGACTCAGTCAGACATGGCGGAGGTGTAGACTCAGTCAGACACGACGGAGGTGTAGACTCAGTCAGACACGATGGAGGTGTAGACTCAGTCAGACACGGCGGAGGTGTAGATCGAGTCAGACACGATGGAGGTGTAGACTCAGTCAGACACGGCGGAGGTGTAGACTCAGTCAGACACGGCGGAGGTGTAGACTCAGTCAGACACGGCGGAGGTGTAGACTCAGTCAGACACGGCGGAGGTGTAGACTCAGTCAGACACGGCGGAGGTGTAGACTCAGTCAGACACGATGGAGGTGTAGACTCAGTCAGACACGGCGGAGGTGTAGACTCAGTCAGACACGGCGGAGGTGTAGACTCAGTCAGACACGGCGGAGGTGTAGACTCAGTCAGACACGACGGAGGTTTAGACTCAGTCAGACACGACGGAGGTGTAGACTCAGCCTCTAATAACTCTGACGATGGCATCTCGTTTGCATAATGCCCATTCCTCTCATCTGTGTTGAATAGTTTGTGTGGGAGATGGGAGCAGACCAGTATCAGCTATTTCTCCACAGGAGACCTCCTTCCAAAAATGTTAATCTTTCATTTACAATCTGTAGAAACTATGAGAATAGAAAGTTTCAGAACTTTTGTGAAGCATCCCAGCACAGTTGAAAAATACATGGCAAATAGAAATCCAAAATGGATGGTGTTAAGAGATAGACCGGAGCGGTTGAATGGAGCTGAAGGGTGGGACTAATAAGAAGATAACCAATGTAAAACATACAGGGTCAGTAAAATGTATTCAGGTTCAGAACCTTTGTGAAATAAATAGATGGGAGAGGTTGAAGTTAGAGGAAGAACAGGAGTAAAAACAAACAAAACATAACTATTAGCTGGTTGAGAGAATGCCAAGAGTGTGCAAAACCATCATCAAGGTAAATTTGTGTAAAAAATGTTTGGTTACTACATGATTCCATGTGTGTTATTTCATAGATAACACAAATAAAAAACATCACACGTCTGTGATTACCCACACTTGTCACAGTGACAGGAGGACGTTGGCTATGTATCCATCTGGAGAACGGAACTGAGGGTGATGAGCCTGTCGTTGGCTATGTATCCATCTGGAGAACGGAACTGAGGGTGATGAGCCTGTCGTTGGCTATGTATCCATCTGGAGAACGGAACTGAGGGTGATGAGCCTGTCGTTGGCTATGTATCCATCTGGAGAACGGAACTGAGGGTGATGAGCCTGTCGTTGGCTATGTATCCATCTGGAGAACGGAACTGAGGGTGATGAGCCTGTCGTTGGCTATGTATCCATCTGGAGAATGGAACTGAGGGTGATGAGCCTGTCGTTGGCTATGTATCCATCTGGAGAACGGAACTGAGGGTGATGAGCCTGTCGTTGGCTATGTATCCATCTGGAGAACGGAACTGAGGGTGATGAGCCTGTCGTTGGCTATGTATCCATCTGGAGAACGGAACTGAGGGTGATGAGCCTGTCGTTGGCTATGTATCCATCTGGAGAACGGAACTGAGGGTGATGAGCCTGTCGTTGCAGAGTGAGCAGTGCATCTATAAACACTATGTCTGCTTCTTCTTTCACTAAGTTTCTTAGGCCTCTTTCCTCCTCTCCTCTCTCTCTCAAACGACAAGGTCAGACAGTGGGCACTTGTAGAAAAATACAGGTTTGGACTGTACCCCTGGGGAGGAGGCAGGGCCTTCTCAGCCAGAGAGATATTGCTGAATCTCCTGACAAGGAAACTAGATTCATTTTCCCATGCCCCGGTCTGACGCTGTTTCGTGCTGACCCGTCATTGGCTCCTGCCGAGGCTGTCATCTCAGCTTCGGCATCAAGGCACAGCGGCGACACGCTTCTCTTCCCAGGCTTCAGCCAGACCAGGTGATCTCCACCGGAGGCGTTCCTGTCAGCTTAGTGCAAAGGTTCATGGGACAACTACATCAATATGTCAAACAGCAGGAGCCTCAGTAGAGAACAGGCATCAAGAAATTAAACATGGAAAGGAGACAAGACGATATAAACAGAGGCTGAATCAGCTCTACCATATCAATAGTATGAACCAAGGAAGAAGTACAATAGCAGGTCCATTAAAGACTACAGTATAAAACAAATCTACTGCACTGTCTCGCTCATTGGATATGAGTAACAACCTGGACAGTGCATACAGAGGTTATTTAGGTTTTCCATCCAAGACTCTGATTTAGATAAGGGAAGTTCTTCTTGCGTGCAAACTTCTAATCTCTTCTCCTCTCTTGTTAGTGAGCAATGGCTTTGCATGCGGTAAACAGGACAGTAAATCTCAATGAAGGAGGATGTTTACTCTAATGCGGTGATGATTTATTGACTCAGTAATTTACTCAGGAGCCCCTTAATCTATGGAAAGGCGTGTGTAGGCTATTTGTGGAGCAAACAATAACAAGAGGCATATAAACAATGTTACGTTTTATGTGACTTTAAACCAAAGCTTGACTTTTATTTTTTTTTAATTAGGTGCATTTTGGGTGCCGGTACTGTTAATATTTAGGTGCAGGAGCTCTACAATACTTTTGAGCTAATATTCTATAAGAGTAACAGGAGCTTAAGCAGTAGAACGTGAGGTGCCAGTACTCACTTCTGGTGAGGTCCTGCCTAAGTGAAGCATTGCCTTAAACTTCAGAGAAACAATCTATAGATTGTAGAGGAGTGAGATGTAGAGCTGGCCAGGAAAACCTCTAATGCTGAAAAGATACCCTCTACTCAATGGTATCCTAACAGCACTAAACAGCCTGCAGGGAAAGTGAATGGGTTACTGAATCAATTACTTGTGATTGAATGATTCAAATCAATGGCCTACAGTAAATCAATAATGGACCCGGTGAATTAATCATAATGACAATGGTTGTAACTATGATCTAAGGTTGATCTAAGGTTGCATTTAGACTACTGGCAAACAATGAATGAGACTGTGAATGAGAGAGGGGGACACAGAATGAGTGGGACTGTGAATGAGAGAGAGACAGAGAAAGGGAGTGTAGCAATTAAGTGAATGAGTAGAGTCGCTGGTGAAAAAATCCTAATAGCTCTCCATCTGTCTACAGCTCTGTTCTGTTGGTAGACTGTAGGGGACGTGGTGAAGACAACACAGGCCTCTCTCTCCCACTCTCTCTCTCTCCAACCCTCCCTCTCCTCGTCTATGAAGCTGACCTGGAACTGTCAGAGACGGTACAGACCATCCTGGCTTCTGGAAGCATCGCAGACAATAAGCCAAAATGAAAAACACAAAGTTGCTTCTCTCCCCCACCTCTTCCTGTTCCCTGCCACACGCTTTCCCCTCTGTATCCAGCTATGCCGTGCCAGAACCATTCAGCACTCTGTTTGTTCAGAGAGACAACGAGAGAGAGAGAAAGGGTGGAGATACAGAAATACACCAAGAAAAAATGAGAAACCGCATGACAAAAAAACAGCTCATTGTGATAGACGAATCCATTGAATCAAATCATTTCTGGGAAAATTGGATCACACTAAACAAACAACATGAAGAGCTATCCATCCAAAATGGAGAAGTATGGATAAACCACTTCTCCAACCATTTTCAGCCATATAACAAAGAACCAAGAGCAAAACATGTACATGATAATTTACATATCTTGGATCCCCATCGAGTCACCACATCATGGATCAGAGCCTTCTGTGGCATGTTGAGGGCAGCTTGCTTTTCTCTCAGTTCTCTCCTTCTTTTCCAGCTCCGTGAGAAGCCTTGGACCAGATGACGGCAGGCCTTGACCCTTGACTGCTGTGTCAACTCTCTGAATTTTCAGAGCCTTTGAGATGGCCAGGTTCAAATTATGGAAAAAGCAGCCAGCCAAGCCACGGTTCTGAGAACTCTTCAAAAGGGTTGATCATGTTTGTTGCGTTGTCTGTGGTTATGCAGACCAGGGGCCTCATTTATAAATGTTGCGTAGGCACAAAAGAAGGCATACGCCACTTTCTAAGCAAACTTTGGGATTTATAAAAAACAAACTTGACGGGAGAATGTGCAGTTCTCCGCGGACACTTTGACCCATACGTACGCACATAAACTGGAGAAATGAGAAACTGCGACTCCGAAGCTTTAATATTACCTCTCACGTATTATATATATATGAAGAGTTCCCTGGAGTGCACACAAAAAAACCCACAAAAAAACCCACAAAAAAACATGATTTCGGATTATAAATACAAACAGAGATATCTGTTTTTGCAAAAGAACCCATCAAATATGTTGTACAGTTTAATCGGGAATCATATTTAAATGGATTTGTAATTATTAAACAATACTTGCATGTTATGAAATGTATTCTCATAAATAAGGTGAACAGCAGGACAAATTACTTTTAAACTGATGCTGTTATCGATTCCTCAGGCGGAAACCTTTTATACAAGCCTGAAAAGGTCTGCGACATTGTGAGAGTGTGTGCTGTGCTACATAATGTGGCACAGCTAAGGAATGTGGCTTTACCTCCTGACGCTGTTAGTTGTGTTGGCCCCGACCCCTATCCCCAGGCATTTGAACCAAACGCAGCTGCCGTGCGCCAGCGTGTGGATGTGATGCGTCGCTTGCAAGGACAAAGGGTATGGAAATAAATAACACTATTTATTGAGTAATTCTTTCAATGTACAGCTTATGTCACACAACATTTCTAACTTCCTTCAACTCCTTGGCAACCTCGTTAATAGCGTCGATGGTGTCACTTTGCGTTTACAGGACTGCATCTGTGAGGACACGGCCGCTGGATGGTTGTGACGCACGAGGTACGCCCTCAGCTCTTGTTCAGCTGCAGCACCACCGACCCAGATGGAACACTCAGCTCCTGCTCAGCTGCAACATCACTGACCCAGCTGGAACACTCAGCTCCTGCTAAGCTGCAGGACCACCGACCCAACTGGAACACTCAGCTCCTGCTCAGCTGCAGCACTACCGACCCAACTGGAACACTCAGCTCCTGCTCAGCTGCAGGACCACCGACCCAACTGGAACACTCAGCTCCTGCTCAGCTGCAGCACCACCGACCCAACTGGAACACTCAACTCCTGCTCAGCTGCAGCACCACCGACCCAACTGGAACACTCAGCTCCTGCTCAGCTGCAGCACCACCGACCCAGCTGGAACACTCAGCGACTAAAAACAATAGAAAATGTCACAAGTGTTTATGCACAACTTGAATGCATTTGGTTTACTCTTTTCAAATAAGGGAATACTAATTACATACCTGGATCATCTGGTGCATCTTGCATGCCCATGTCCCCTTCCACCTCCGTCACTACTTCCAATCAGGAAGAATTCCTCTATAATACCAGCAAGTTGCTCATCAAAGGAGGTTGAGCTACGGTATCCCCTTTCCCCCATCTGTGGCACAACCACTTTGTCTGTGTATGGCTATGCGCCTTTTGGCCTCCACTTTTATATCGGACCACTTCTTTTTATTTCTGAGAGGGTCCGACCTGAGTCAGCAGCATTCACACCGTCCACCACATGCTGCCACTCTAACCCCTTTTGGCATTTGTGCATAAGCATATTCTGTGTTTCGTCCGTACGCCACCTTTTGACGTGAATCTTCCACACAGTTTTAGAAATGAGGCCCCAGGTCTTTCTTGTTGATCCCCCACTCTTACAGCATATTCTCAAAGAATTCTCTGATGTTGTGAGCCGAGTGATCTTCTGGGAAGAACTGTGTTTCCAGGCACTTTGATTCCTGTTCCAGTCTGGGGTGAGGTAATGGATAGTGAAGCAGATGTAGAGTTGACCGTCCCTGCTGTAGAAAACCATGTGCCTTGAGCCAAACTTTTTCCAACATCAGCTTTAACCTGGTTGTACAGGTTTGGGATTTCATTCTTGGAAAATAATGTTGGTGATGGTACTTTGTAGTGAGGCACGGCAACCTTCATCAGCCTCAGAAAGCCAGGCCTCTCAACAATTTGAAATGGCATCATGTCCTTTGCAACTTAAGAACCTCTCTGATCTACCCATCCCGGATCCGGGATCGTGAATACAGACTCAAGCTCATTACCATAAGGCAACGTTAACTATTCATGAAAATCGCAAATGAAATGAAATAAATATGCTAGCTCTCAAGATTAGCCTTTTTTAACAACACTGTCATCTCAGATTTTCAAAATATTCTTCTCAACCATAGGAAAACAATCATTTGTGTAACAGTAGCTAGCTTGCGTAGCATTTAGCATTAGCATTTAGCAGGCAACATTTTCACAAAAAACAGAAAAGCATTCAAATAAAATAATTTACCTTTGAAGAACTTCAGATGTTTTCAATGAGGAGACTCTGTTAGATAGCAAATGTTCAGTTTTTCCTGAAAGATTATTTGTTTAGGAGAAATCGCTCCGTTTGGTGCGTCACGTTTGGCTACCAAAAAAAAAACGAAAATCCAGTCCTCAATACGCCAAACTTTTTTCCAAATTAACTCCATAATATCGACTGAAACATGGCAAACGTTGTTTAGAACCAATCCTCAAGGTGTTTTTCACATATCTCTTCGATGATATATCCTTCATGGAAGTGTGCTTTCTGTTCTGAATCCCAGGAGAAAATGACCGCAACTGAAAATTACGCACCAATTTAGACAAAGGACACCGGGCGGACCCCTGGAAAATGTAGTCTCTTATGGCCAATCTTCCAATGATATGCCTACAAATACGTCACAATGCTGCAGACATCTTGAAGAAACAACAGAAAGCGCAGGCTCGTTCCTGCTGCATTCACAGCCATATAAGGAGACATTTGAAAACAGAGCTTCAGAGATTCTGCTCATTTCCTGTTTGAAGTTTCATCTTGGTTTCGCCTGTAGAATGAGTTCTGTGGCACTCACAGGTAATATCTTTGCAGTTTTGGAAACGTTAGACTGTTTTCTTTCCAAAGCTGTCAATTATATGCATAGTCGAGCATCTTTTCGTGACAAAATATTGCGCTTAAAACGGGCACGTTTTTTTATCAAATAATGAAATAGCGCCCCCTATAGACTTAACAGGTTTTAATATGAAAGGGCTGCAGTGAGTTCTTGAGTATGTTTTGATGTGGGCGCATAAGCAGCCTGTAAATGCTTACTGGAGTGTCTGTGTCACAACTGTAGATGAGGAGGGACCAGTAGCATCACTGGGTTTGCCTGCTGCACACTCACTCTGTAAACAAACAAGAGAATAGCAAATGTATTATTATTATTGGTGTTGTTACATTATAATTCTTCACATACATACACAAACACACACACACACACACATACAATATTCTGTGTTGCATTTGAGTATAAGGTCCTAAACGATATCTTAACCGCCATCGATAAGAAACATTACTGTGCAGCCGTAGTCATTGATCTGGCCAAGGCTTTCGACTCTGTCAATCATCACATCCTCATCGGCAGACTCGACAACTTTGGTTTCTCAAATAATTGCCTCGCCTGGTTCACCAACTACTTCTCAGATAGAGTTCAGTGTGTCAAATCGGAGGGTCTGCTGTCCGGACCTCTGGCAGTCTCTATGGGGGTGCCACAGGGTTCAATTCTTGGACCGACTCTCTTCTCTGTATACATCAATGATGTCACTCTTGCTGCTGGTGAGTCTCTGATCCACCTCTATGCAGACGACACCATTCTGTATACTTCTGGCCCTTCTTTGGACACTGTGTTAACCTCTTGCGCTGAGCCATGCCGGATCCGGTAGCGTAATGATAGCCTCAAGCTCAATACCATAACGCAACGTTAACTATTCATGAAAATCGCAAATGAAATGAAATTAATATACTAACTCTCAAGCTTAGCCTTTTGTTAACAACACTGTCATCTCAGATTTTCAAAAATATGCTTCTCAAGCATAGCAAACTAGCATTTGTGTAACAGTACTGATAACTAGCGTAGCATTTAGCATTAGCATCAGCAGGAAACATTTTCACAAAAACCAGCAAAAACATTCAAATAAATCTTTTACCTTTGAAGAACTTCGGATGTTTTCAATGAGGAGACTCTCAGTTAGATAGCAATGTTCAGTTTTTCCTGAAAGATTTTTTGTGCAGGAGAAATCCGTCCGTTTGGGGCGTCACGTTTGGCTACCAAAAAAAAACGAAAATTCAGTCATCCAAACGCCAAACTTTTTTCCAAATTAACTCCATAATATCGACTGAAACATGGAAAACTTTGTTTAGAACCAATCCTCAAGGTGTTTTTCACACATATCTCTTCAATGATGCACACTTCCAGGAACGATACTTCGCTGTCTGTATCGCATGGTAAAATTTTTGCCGCTGAGAGTTACGCACCAACGTAGACTAAGGACACCGGACGGGCCCCTGGCAAATGTAGTCTCTTATGGCCAATCTTCCAATGATATGCCTACAAATACATCACAATGCTGCAGACATCTTGGAGGAACGGCAGAGCGCATAAGCTCGTTCACAGCATATTCACAGCCATATAAGGAGACAACGGGAAACAGAGCCTCAAAAATCCTGCTCATTTCCTGGATGAAGTTGCATCTTGGTTTCGCCTGTAAGATCAGTTCTGGGGCACTCAAAGATAATATCTTTGCAGCTTTGAAAACGTCAGAGTGTTTTTTTCCAAAGCTGGCAATTCCATGCATAGTCGAGCATCTTTTTGTGACAAAATATTGCGCTTAAAACGGGCACGTTTTTTATCCAATAATGAAATAGCGCCCCCCTAGCTTCAACTGGTTTTAACAACCCTCCAGGCAAGCTTCAATGCCATACAACTCTCCTTCCGTGGCCTCCAATTGCTCTTAAATACAAGTAAAACTAAATGCATGCTTTTCAACCGATCGCTGCCTGTGCCTGCCCGCCTGTCCAACATCACTACTCTGGACGGCTCTGACTTAGAATACGTGGACAACTACAAATACCTAGGTGTCTGGTTAGACTGTAAACTCTCCTTCCAGACCCACATCAAACATATACCAATCCAAAGTGAAATCTAGAATTTGCTTCCTATTTCGCAACAAAGCATCCTTCACTCATGCTGCCAAACATACCCTTGTAAAACTGACCATCCTACCAAACCTCGACTTCGGCGATGTCATTTACAAAATAGCCTCCAATACACTACTCAACAAATTGGATGCAGTCTATCACAGTGCAATCCGTTTTGTCACCAAAGCCCCATATACTACCCACCATTGCGACCTGTACGGTCTCGTTGGCTGGCCCTCGCTTCATACTCGTCGCCAAACCCACTGGCTCCATGTCATCTACAAGACCCTGCTAGGTAAAGTCCCCCCTTATCTCAGCTCGCTGGTCACCTTAGCATCACCCAACTGTAGTACGCTCTCCAGCAGGTATATCTCTCTGGTCACCCCCAAAACCAATTCTTTCTTTGGCCGCCTCTCCTTCCAGTTTTCCAGTTTTGCTGCCAATGACTGGAGCGAACTACAAAAATCTCTGAAACTGGAAACACATATCTCCCTCACTAGCTTTAAGCACCAACTGTCAGAGCAGCTCACAGATTACTGCACCTGTACATAGCCCACCTATAATTTAGCCCAAACAACTACCTCTTTCCCTACTGTATTTATTTTATTTATTTATTTTGCTCCTTTGCACCCCATTATTTTTATTTCGACTTTGCACATTCTTCCACTGCAAATCTACCATTCCAGTGTTTTACTTGCTATATTGTATTTACTTTGCCACCATGGCCTTTTTTTGCCTTTACCTCCCTTATCTCACCTCATTTGCTCACATCGTATATAGACTTGTTTATACTGTATTATTGACTGCATGTTTGTTTTACTCCATGTGTAACTCTGTGTCGTTGTATGTGTCGAACTGCTTTACTTTATCTTGGCCAGGTCGCAATTGTAAATTAGAACTTGTTCTCAACTGGCCTACCTGGTTAAATAAAGGTGAAATAAAAAAATAAATACAAATATGCAATGACCCCATGTACAATTGACATAAATACAAATCAGTCTTAAGAAGACAGTGATAGCAATTGCAATGAGCCCAACAATTGACCTAAATACAGGAGGCTTGTATAGGAGTTTATAGTGTTTCTACTGTTGAAACACTTTTACAACCAAGTTGACGTCTGACAGATTTTAAATGAACAAAATATGTTGGTTGGGTGACTAAACTACATAAGGTGTTATCGTGTGCAATGGGCGAATATACAGTCGGAAGGAACTACTGAATATAAGAGCAAAGTCAACTCACCATCATTACGACCAGGAATATGACTTTCCCGAAGCGGATCCTGTGTTTTGTCTTCCACCCAGGACAATGGATCGGATCCCAGCCGGCAAACCTAAACAAAGTCGCCGTAAAAGGGGCAAACGAAGCGGTCTTCTGGTCAGGCTCCGAAGACGGGCACATCGCGCACCACTCCCTAGCGTACTACTCGCCAATGTCCAGTCTCTTGACAACAAGGTTGATGAAATCCCAGCAAGGGTAGCATTCCAGAGAGACATCGGAGACTGTAACGTTCTTTGCTTTACGGAAACATGGCTCACTCGAGAGACTCTATCGGAGTCGGTGCAGCCAGCTAGTTTCTTCATGCATCGCGCCGACAGAAACAATCATATTTCTGGTAAGAGGAGCGAGGGGGTATGCCTTATGATTAACGAGACGTGGTGTGATCATAACACCATGCAGGAACTCAAGTCCTTCTGTTCACCTGACTTAGAATTCCTCACATTCAAATGTCGACCGCATTATCTACCAAGAGAATTCTCTTCGATTATAATCACTGCCGTATATATTCCCCCCCAAGCAGGCACATTGATGGCCCTGAACAAACTTTATTTGACTCTATGTAAACTGGAAACCACATATCCTGAGGCTGCAATCATTGTAGCTGGGGTTTTTAACAAGGCTAATCTGAAAACAAGACTCCCTAAATTCTATCAGCATATAGATTGTGCAACCTGGGCTGGTAAAACCCTGGATCATTGTCATTCTAACTTCCGCGACGCATATAAGGCCCTCTCCCGCCCTCCTTTCGGAAAAGCTGACCAGGACTCCATTTTGTTGCTTCCAGCCTACAGACAGAAACTAAAACAAGAAGCTCCCGCGCTCAGGTCTGCTCAATGCTGGTCCGACCAATCTGATTCCACGCTATCACGTGGATTGGGATATGTTCCGCATTGCGTCCAACAACAACATTGACGAATACACTGATTCGGTGAGCAAGTTCATTAGAAAGAGCATCAGCGATGTCATACCCACAGCGTCTAATAAAACATTCCCAAACCAGAAACCGTGGATTGATGGAAGCATTCGCACAAAACTGAAAGCGCAAACCACTGCTTTTAACCAGGCCAAGGTGACCGGAAACATGACCGAATAAAAACAGTGTAGCTGTTCCCTCCGCAAGGCAATCAAATAGAGACAAAGTAGAGTTGCACTTAAACGGCTCAGACACAAGAGGTACAGTGCCTTGCGAAAGTATATATCCAGGTGTTAGAATGGCCAAGTCAAAGTCCAGACCTGAATCCAATCGAGAATCTGTGGAAAGAACTGAAAACTGCTGTTCACAAATGCTCTCCATACAACCTCACTGAGCTCGAGCTGTTTTGCAAGGAGGAATGGGAAAAAATGTCAGTCTCTCGATGTGCAAAACTGATAGAGACATACCCCAAGCGACTTACAGCTGTAATCGCAGCAAAAGGTGGCGCTACAAAGTATTAACTTAAGGGGGCTGAATAATTTTGCACGCCCAATTTTTCAGTTTTTGATTTATTAAAAAAGTTTGAAATATCCAATAAATGTCGTTCCACTTCATGATTGTGTCCCACTTGTTGTTGATTCTTCACAAAAAAATACAGTTTTATATCTTTATGTTTGAAGCCTGAAATGTGGCAAAAGGTCGCAAAGTTCAAGGGGGCAGAATACTTTAGCAAGGCACTGTATGTGGCAGGGTCTACAGTCAATTACGGATAACAAAAAGAAAACCAGCCCCGTCGCTGACCAGGATGTATTGCTCCCAGACAGACTAAATCACTTATTTGTTCGCTAGGAGGACAATACAGTGCCACTGACACGGCCTGCTACCAAAACCTGCGGACTCTCCTTCACTGCAGCCGACGTGAGTAAAACATTTAAATGTGTTAACCCTCGCAAGTCTGCAGGCCCAGACGGCATCCCCAGCCGCATCCTCAGAGCATGCGCAGAACAGCTGGTTGGTGTGTTTACGGACATATTCAATCAATCCTTATCCCAGTCTGCTGTTCCCACATGCTTCAAGAGGGCCACCATTGTTCCTGTTCCCAAGAAAGCTAAGGTAACTGAGCTAAATGACTACCGCCCCGTAGCACTCACTTCCGTCATCATGAAGTGCTTTGAGAGACGAGTCAAGGACCATATCACCTCCAGCCTACCTGACACCCTAAACCCACTCGAATTTGCTTACCGCCCCAATAGGTCCACAGACGACACAATCGCAACCACACTGCACACTGCCCTAACCCATCTGGACAAGAGGAATACCTATGTGAGAATGCTGTTCATTGACTACAGCTCAGCATTTAACACCATAGTACCCTCCAAACTCGTCATCAAGCTCGAGACCCTGGGTCTCAACCCCGCCCTGTGCAGCTGGGTACTGGACTTCCTGTCGGGCCGCCCCCAGGTGATGAGGGTAGGTAGCAACATCTCCACCCCGCTGATCCTCAACATTGGGGCCCCACAAGGGTGCGTTCTGAGCCCTCTCCTGTACTCCCTGTTCACCCACGACTGTGTGGCCATGCACGCCTCCAACTCAATCATCAAGTTTGCAGATGACACTATAGTGGTAGGCTTGATTACCAACAACGATGAGACGGCCTACAGGGAGGAGGTGAGGGCCCTCGGAGTGTGGTGTCAGGAAAATAACCTCACACTCAACGTTGACAAAACAAAGGAGATGATTGTGGATTTCAGGAAAGTGAGAGTACCCACCTATCCACATCGACGGGACAGTAGTGGAGAGGGTAGTACGTTTTAAGTTCCTCGGCGTACACATCACGGACAAACTGAATTGGTCCACCCACACAGACAGCGTTGTGAAGAAGGCGCAGCAGCTTTCGGCTTGTCACCAAAAGCACTCACAAACTTCTACAGATGCACAATCGAGAGCATCCTGTCGGGCTGTATCACCGCCTGGTACGATAACTGCTCCGCCCACAACCGTAAGGTTCTCCAGAGGGTAGTGAGGTCTGCACAACGCATCACCGGGGGCAAACTACCTGCCCTCCAGGACACCTACACCACCCGATGTCACAGGAAGGCCATGAAGATCATCAAGGACAACAACCACCCGAGCCACTGCCTGTTCAGCCCGCTATCATCCAGAAGGCGAGGTCAGTACAGGCGCATCAAAGCAGGGACCGAGAGACTGAAAAACAGCTTCTATCTCAAGGCCATCAGACTGTTAAACAGCCACCACTTCCATTGAGTGGCTGCTGCCAACATACTGACTCAACTCCAGCTCACTTCAATAATGGAAATTGATGTATAAAATGTATCACTAGCCACTTTAAACAATGCCACTTAAATATAATGTTTACTTATATCCTACATAACTCATCTCATATGTATATACTGTACTCTATACCATCTACTGCATCTTGCCATCTTTATGTAATACATGTATCACTAGCCATTTTAAACTATGCCACTTTTATGTTTACATACCCTACATTACTCATCTCATATGTATATACTGTACTCGATACCATCTACTGCATCTTGCCTATGCCGTTCTGTACCATCACTCATTCATATATCTTTATGTACATATTTGTTGTCCCTTTACACTTGTGTGTATAAGGTAGTAGTTGTGGAATTGTTAGGTTAGATTACTCGTTGGTTATTACTGCATTGTCGGAACTAGAAGCACAAGCATTTCGCTACACTCGCATTAACATCTGCTAACCATGTGTATGTGACAAATACAATTTGATTTGATTTAAACTGCACATCAGTTCAGCTCAATTTTCCATGCTCACTGTCACAAGTCTTGACATCCCTCACACACATGATGATGCCTTTCATATCACACACACAGGTGTGCATGGACACACACACAGGTGCGGATGGACACACACACAGGCGCGCATGGACACACACACACAGGCGCGCATGGACACACATTCAGACACACATTCTCTCTGACTCATCACGCTAAAAATATTATTTTTCAGCACAAAGATACACAATAATATTTCTCTATCCATTGGCACTATACTACCCACATTCACCCCCCCCCCCCCCCCCCCCACACACACACATACTCATTTGTCTCCGTCTGCCGGTGCATAACTTTGACTGAACGTTATAATTCAGCCCTGTGAATCTTAAGTATCAACAGCACTCTCTCCTCCCTAATGTTCCTGGGGATTGAGACATGTCAGAGGTTAAAAAATTAACTAGGCAAGTCCGTTAAGAACAAATTCTTGTTTACAATGACGGCTTACCCCGGCCAAACCCTAACCCAGTCGATGCTGGGACAATTGAGGGAAAGCTCTCAGTGAAATCCTCATAGCCTTTCACAGATATCAATCATTGTTACTTAATGCACACCCTGACACATATGTCCACACACTCCCACCCAGCAGTCTTCTAAGGCCCTTCTGTTGACTGAATACATGCAAACACACACACACACTGCACTCAATCTGATGCAGAGTGGTTGGCATCCTGCCAGGTGATATGGACAAAAATACAATTGGCTCAGAATGGAGTGATTAACATGACCTATGTTGTGAGTGAATACACAAACTTACCTACAGGAGCAGAGTCCACATTAGACAGAGCAGACACAACATCCCAGGGGGTGGAGAGAGGGAGGAATGGAGAGAGGGAGGGATGGAGAGAGGAAGGGATGGATGGAGCAAGAGAGGGAGAGATGGACAGAGAAAGGGATGGAGGGAGGAAGGAATGGATGGAGAGAGGGAGGGATGGAGAGAGGAATGGAGGGATGGAGCAAGAGAGGGAGAGATGGAGAGAGGAAGGGATGGAGAGAGGAAGGGATGGAGAGAGGGAGGGATGGAGAGAGGAAGGGATGGATGGCGCAAGAGAGGGAGAGATGGAGAGAGAAAGGGATGGAGAGACAAAGGAATGGAGAGACGGAGGAATGGAGAGACGGCGGAATGGAGAGAGGGAGGGAGAAATAGAATATGATTAGTGACATCAAAGGATAAACACTTTTCTCAATACACAAGAGGGAATGCTAACTCTCCTCTCTGGCCATTTGTGTGTGTCTGCATTTCACCACGTGACCGTGAGCCTCACCTCAACCCACCTTGAATTGCAAACAGCACTACCCAATGCAATAATATATCTCAATATCACCACACTGTTGTATCACCATTAACGGCAGCAGCAGGTTCGATAAAGGATGTATTTAAATGACAATATTGTCAAAAGCATCAATCATGCACTTAAAGCCCTTGAATAAAGAGTAGGTACACTACATCTAATGGTTGCTGTAAACAATGAAAGTATTACTGTTATAATTAGCTAAAGTTGTGATGGTGATGAGGTGCTGAATGGAAATTAAGTTGTATCTGCTACTTATTGACTGCAATCAATAAGTTTCTCCATAATGTGCGTGTCTTCATAAGAATTATTATGACTTATGACTTAAGGCCGAGGCAAACACAACCTTTCTGTATGCACTCATCTACACACATTCACAATGCCGTGCGCACGCACGCACGTGCACACACACACACACCCACTCATTCACCAACACGGGCCAATCTGAAACTGAAAGAGTGAAACTTTCTATCTCTTATCGACCGTGTGTGTTTGACCTCCCTGGCCCGTCCTTTATGTAGGTCACATCTCTAAATCACTGGGCCTCTTATTAAACGCCCCTCGTTGCTCACACACACGCCTAAGCTCCTCACTCTGCTGAGCTGCTGATAATGGAAATGCTGATAAAGCCCGAGCGAGTCGAGCCTCGCACCGCCAACCACACCTCTCTATCTAGACTTCCAGTAAACAAAAGATGAAGACTGTACCAGTTGAGTCAGGCCACCCGGTCTGAAACTTTACTTAATCTGCAGCAAAGCTGCACAAAAAGATGAAACTTCCTCAAAAACATTTGGGTCATAATTCGACCCAAATATACATTTTGCCAGAACTTTCCTTTTAAATGGGGAATAGAACAACAGTCACCAATGACTCTTCCTAAAGTGAGTCTCAGAGACAGAAAAGGATAGAGGCGAGTTGAGCTGAGGTTACCCACGACTCTTCCTAACGTGAGTTTCAGAGACATAAAAAAAATTGAGGTGAATTGAGCGCAGGTCTTCGCTACCACTGACATATGTTTGTCTGTGATGTAAGGACGCTCTGCAGGCCCATTTCTCATGTAAAGTGTTTTTCTACCACGACTCTGAAGTAGATGCTGTTTTGGTTGCCCAGCCACCTGCTGTGCTTAAAAAATGCATCAAAATTCAATATTGCCCGCAGTGAGTAAATAAGAAAGAGAAACATGTTTTGGCTGCCATCTACAACCAGAGAGTTCTTGTAAAATGATAGATGTGAGAGGCAGGCCTCTCGGAGAACTGGCAGGACAAAGCCTGAGGGCGTACGAGAGCCTACTTCCTCGGTCAACAGAGGTCACTAAGCCAATCAACCAATCAGTGATCAATTTCCCCCTCCAGACTGTATGTGTGTATATATATGTGTGTGTCCTCCTCATTGCGAGCCCCAGGCTAAGGGTAGTAGGAGCCATCGATCCCAGGCAGTGCTGATCAATAGGGCCATCGTTGTGAAGATACATAAACAGCGAAAACCAAGAACGCTTTACTTACTGGAGCACATGAAGCTGCCTCCACGCCTGGCAGCCAGTGTGTTGGCTCCACAACATTTCCTCCATAGCCATTTAGTTTCATAAACCACTACGGTATGTACACGGACAGACACATCACATCTGCTTGACTAACTCAGAGTGGGGAGCAACATCAATCTCTTCCAGTGACTAAGCATGTATTACCCAATTCAGCTGCTGTGGTCTTTTGATTTGCAGTCTTTTATTGTTCACCAATGAACTTCCTATTTACTCCATCTCAAGTTCAATAGATTAATGCTATAGTCTCTCTTCTTTCTGGAAGTTTCAACTGTTCCCTTTTGCAGTTTTCTAGAGTTTTCTGACTTCCATTTTCTTATTGACTCATTGTACACCAAGCTACTACAACATCATTCAAAGTGTAACGCCATCCCATGCATTATCCTATCTGTAAACCATTTCAGATAGAACAAAGTGTAACGCCATCCCATGCATTACCCTATCCCTAAACCATTTCAGATAGAACAAAGTGTAACGCCATCCCATGCATTACCCTATCCCTAAACCATTTCAGATAGAACAAAGTGTAACGCCATCCCATGCATTACCCTATCCCTAAACCATTTCAGATAGAACAAAGTGTAACGCCATCCCATGCATTACCCTATCCCTAAACCATTTCAGATAGAACAAAGTGTAACGCCATCCCATGCATTACCCTATCCCTAAACCATTTCAGATAGAACAAAGTGTAACACCATCCCATGCATTACCCTATCCCTAAACCATTTCAGATAGAACAAAGTGTAACGCCATCCCATGCATTACCCTATCCCTAAACCATTTCAGATAGAACAAAGTGTAACGCCATCCCATGCATTACCCTATCCCTAAACCATTTCAGATAGAACAAAGTGTAACGCCATCCCATGCATTACTCTATCCCTAAACCATTTCAGATAGAACAAAGTGTAACGCCATCCCATGCATTACCCTATCCCTAAACCATTTCAGATAGAACAAAGTGTAACGCAATCCCATGCATTACCCTATCCCGAAACCATTTCAGATAGAACAAAGTGTAACGCCATCCCATGCATTACCCTATCCCGAAACCATTTCAGATAGAACAAAGTGTAACGCCATCCCATGCATTATCCTATTCCTAAACCATTTCAGATAGAACACAACAGCAATAGATGGTCACTGTGGGTCACTAGTACCTCTAGAGGTAAACATATATACAAAACACACATACATCTTTGGCAACATGACCCTTGACCTATAACCCCAAGCTAATCTTCCTCGCCTCAGCTGACTTGAGCGGCCTGTATCTGTATTGGAATTGCTTCTGAGGAGATTACACCATAGACAGGGGCAGTGTCAGACAACAAACCAAAATACAACATCCTGTTGGTCTTCATTAGATCCTGTTAGAGGCCAGATGAGACAATGGTGATCCCTCATCTCTCCATCTATATCTTCCACTGCAGGACTTAGCGCAGGCTGAGCTAGCCTAACGTCTCCCTATGGAAACTCACTGGAAGGATGCTAGGCTAATGCCAATGCTAAGGCTGATGCTAAGCTAGCCCAGTGTTTTTCAGATATGGTGGGAGTGGACCGACTGGTGAGTGGCAGCTAATTTTTTGGTTAATCTCGAAGGTCAAAGGAACATTTAGTTTGAGAACCGTGGAGCTACGCTAATGCTAAACTATAGTTGCAACCATTTCAACACTAACAAGGCCAGTAGTGATTATATACAGGCTCCATTTTGTTCGACAAAGGCAAAAAAGCGAGTGAAAAAAATGAATTTCTTTGTTCTGTTTATCTCCTCCCCTACCACCATTGCCCTACCCTTTAACAATGACCTGTGAAATCAACCGTCCCACATGAACTTTTATTTTATTTTATTTTAGTAGCCGTTTTTACAATGCTGTAACTCCTACACGGGCCAATTCCACGGATGAAAAGGAAAAGTCTCTCTCTTTTACTGCTTCAGGGTTTTGGCTAGAGTCCTGACAATGAAAAGACTGCAGAGAGAGCCAAAACTGCAGAAAAATATGTAAGACTGTGGAGTAGAGTTGTAGTTAACTTCTGAGAAGAGAGAAAACTCTATCTACTACGTATGGAGTTGGACTCCCAGCTGATTTAATAGTAATCAAACTCATCAAAAACTATTGATGTACACAATCAAATGTACAGTACAGCGAATCAGGGTACTTTTACTCAAATAATCAACTAACCCATGATGGTAACACTAATAGCAGGCTACCTGCAGTGAAAACAAAAAGGCCCTAAAAGCCTCATTACCTGGCACGTGAACACACATACACACACCTCCCAGACTAATTAGCCTGCCCTGGTAGAAAGACAGCTGTCCCATCTACTCTGCTCATCTCTGGGTCATAGGGCAACCTTTTTTTTATTACATAATCCCTCTGGGGCTCCAAAGCTCCAGTTTTAGCAGGTCCCCCGCTCACACATACACTTTACCTGACACGTGAACACACACACACACACACGGAGGGGTGGATAGGGGAAGAGCGACAGAGTGAATATTGAGAGTCTTCTTTTTGTTCCTGTTATCCATCATTGTTGGTTCCAGGCTGAGAACGAAGAACGAATTAAAGCATGAATGTGTTGCTCCTGGCTGAGAACGGAGAACAAATTAAAGAGTGAATGTGTTGGTTCTAGGCTGAGAACGAAGAACAAATTAAAGAGTGAATGTGTTGGTTCCAGGCTGAGAACGAAGAACAAATTAAAGCTTGAATGTGTTGGTTCCAGGCTGAGAACGGAGAACGAATTAAAGCATGAATGTGTTGGTTAGAGGGGAGGAGGTGGGGTTAGGGGTTTGGTTGACAAGGCAGATGTGTCTCTATCTGCATCATGAAAAACAAACAACCTCTCATTTCAAAGACAATAATTATGTGAACATGTGTGTACTCATACAGGCTGACAGAAAATACGTATTTATCTCGACTATTTTCTTCTCTCTTAAAGACACAAAGTGCATTCGGAAAGTATTCAGAGCCCATGACTTTTTCCACAATTTGTTAAGTTACAGCCTTATTCTAAAATTGATAAATAGATTTGTCCCTCATCAATCTCCACACAATACCCTATAATGGCAATTCAAAAACAGACATATCATATTTACATACACTAACGTTCAAAGTTTGGGGTCATGTCAACAGTGAAGAGGAAACTCAGGAATGCTGGCCTTCTAGATTTCCTCTGTCCAGTGTCTGTGTTCTTTCGCCAATCTTAAACTTTACTTTTTATTGGCCAGTCTGAGAGATGGCTTTTTCTTTGCAACTCTGCCTAGAAGGCCAGAATCCCGGAGTCACCTCTCCACTGTTGATGTTGAAACTGGTGTTTTGCAGGTACTATTTAATGAAGCTGCCAGTTGAGGACTTGTGAGGCGTCTGTTTCTCAAACAAGACACTCTAATGTACTTGTCCTCTTGCTCAGTTGTGCACCGGGGCCTCCCACTCCTCTTGCTATTCTGGTTAGGGCCAGGTTGCACTGTTCTGTGAAGGGAGTAGTACACAGCGTTGTACGAGATCTTCAGTTTCTTGGCAATTTCTCGCATGGAAGAGCCTTCAATTCTCAGAACAAGAATAGGCTGATGAGTTTCAGAAGAAAGGTCTTGGTTTCCGGCCATTTTGAGCCTGTAATCGAACCCACAAATGATGATGCTCCAGATACTCAACTAGTCTAGTTTTATTGCTTCTTTAAATCAGGACAACGGTTTTCAGCTGTGCTAACATAATTGCAAAAGGGTTTTCTAATGATCAATTAGTTTCTTAACTTGATAAATATGCATTAGCTAACACAACGTGCCATTGGAACACAGGAGTGATGGTTGCTGATAATGGGCAGCTACAATAGTCATTTACAACATTACCAATGTCGACACTGTATTTCTGATCAATTTTATGTTATTTTAATGGACAATAAAATGCTTTTCTTTCAAAAACAAGGACATTTCTAAGTGACACCAAACACCAAACTTTTGAACGGTCGTGTAAGTATTCAGACCCTTCACTCAGTACTTTGTTGAAGCACCTTTGGCAGTGATTACAGCCTTGAGACTTCTTGGGTATGACGCTACAAGCTTGACAGACCTGTATTTGAGGAGTTTCTCCCATTCTTCTCTGCAGATCCTCTCAAGCTCTGTCAGGTTGGATGGGGAACGTCACTGCACAGCTATTTTGATGCATTACTCCAGTGCCAGCCTCCCTACACTGGCTTCCTGTTAAGGAAAGGGCTGATTTCAAAGTTTTACTGCAAACCTATAAAGAATTACATGGGATTGCTCCTACCTATCTCTCTGATTTGGTCCTGCCGTACATACCTACACGTACGCTACGGTCACAAGACGCAGGCCTCCTAATTGTCCCTAGAATTTCTAAGCAAACAGCTGGAGGCAGGGCTTTCTCCTATAGAGCTCCATTTTTATGGAATGGTCTGCCTACCCATGTGAGAGACGCAGACTCGGTCTCAACCTTTAAGTCTTTACTGAAAACTAATCTCTTCAGTGGGTCATATGATTGAGTGTAGTCTGGCTCAGGAGTGTGAAGGTGAATGGAAAGGCTCTGGAGCAATGAACCGCCCTTGCTGTCTCTGCCTGGCCGGTTCCACTCTTTCCACTGGGATTCTCTGCCTTTAACTCTATTACAGGGGCTGAGTCACTGGCTTACTGGTGCTCTTTCATGCCGTCCCTAGGAGGGGTGCGTCACTTGAGTGGGTTGAGTCACTGATGTGATATTCCTGTCTGGGTTGGCGCCCCCCATTGGGTTGTGCCGTGGCGGAGATCTTTGTGGGCTATACTCTGCCTTGTCTCAGGATGGTAAGTTGGTGGTTGAAGATATCCCTCTAGTGGTGTGGGGGCTGTGGTTTGGCAAAGTGGGTGGGGTTATATCCTTTCTGTTTGGCCCTGTCCGGGGGTATCATCGGATGGGGCCACAGTGTCTCCTGAACCCTCCTGTCTCAGCCTACAGTATTTATGCTGCAGTAGTTTATGTGTCGGGGGGCTAGGGTCAATTTGTTATATCTGGAGTACTTCTCCTGTCTTATCCGGTGTCCTGTGTGAATTTAAGTATGCTCTCCCTAATTCTCTCTTTCTTTCTTTCTCTCTTTCTTTCTCTCTCTCAGAGGACCTGAGCCCTAGGACCATGCCTCAGGACTACCTGGCATGATGACTTCTTGCTGTCCCCAGTCCACCTGGCTGTTCTGCCTGCGGCTATGAAATCCTGACCTGTTCACCGGACGTGCTACCTGTCCCAGACCTGCTGTTTTCAACTCTCTAGAGACATCAGGAGTGGTAGAGATACTCTTAATGATCGGCTATGAAAAGCCAAACTGACATTTACTCCTGAGGTGCTGACTTGCTGCACCCTCGACAACTACTATGCTTATTATTATTTGACCATGCTGGTCATTTATGAACATTTGAACATCTTGGCCATGTTCTGTTATAATCTCCACCCGGCACAGCCAGAAGAGGACTGGCCACCCCTCATAGCCTGGTTCCGCTCTAGGTTTCTTCCTAGGTTTTGGCATTTCTGTTTGCTGTTTGGGTTTTTAGGCTGGGTTTCTGTACAGCACTTTGAGATATCAGTTGATGTCCGAAGGGCTATATAAATACATTTGATTTGATTTGATGTCTTTCCAGAGATGTTCGATCGGGTACAAGTCCAGACTCTAGCTGGGCCACTGAAGCACATTCAGAGACTTGTCCCAAAGCCACTCCTGTGTTGAATTGGCTGTGTGCTTAGGGTCGTTGTCCTGTTGGAAGGTGATCCTTCGACCCAGTCGGAGGTCCTGATCGCTCTCTGGAGCAGGTTTTCATCAATGATTTCTCTGTCCTTTGCTCCGTTCATCTTTCCCTCGATCCTAACAAGTCTCCCAGTCTCTGCCGCTGAAAAACATCCCCACAATATGATGCTCCCCCACCATGCTTCACTGTAGGAACAGTGCCAGATTTCCTCACGGAGTGATGCTTGGAATTCAGGCCAAAGAGTTCAATCTTGTTTTCATCAGACCAGAGAATCTTGTTTCTCATGGTCTGAGAGTCTTTAGATGCCTTTTGGCAAACTTCAAGCTGTCATGTGCCATTTACTGAGGAGTGGCTTCCGTTTGGCCACATTACCATAAAGGCCTGATTATTGGAGTGCTGCAGAGATGGTTGTCCTTCTGGAAGGTTCTTCCATCTCCACAAAGGAACTCTGGAGATCTGTCAGAGTGACCATCAGGTTCTTGGTCACCTCCCTGACCAAGGCCCTTCTCCCCTGATTGCTCAGTTTGGTCGGCGGCCAGCTCTAGGAAGAGTCTTGGTCATTCAAACTTTTTCCATTTAAGAATGATGGAGGTCACTGTGTTCTTAGGGACCTTCAATGCTGCAGAAATGTTTTGGTACCCTTCCCCAGAATTGTGCCTCAACACAATACTGTCTCTTAGCTCTATGGACAATTCCTTCGACCTCATGGCTTGGTATTTGCTCTGACATGCACTGTCAACTGTTGGACTTTATATAGACAGGGGTGTGCCTTTTGAAATCATGTCCAATCAGCATAATTTATCACAGGTGGACTCCAATCAAGTTGTAGAAACATCTTAAGGATGATCAATGGAAACAGGATGCACTTGAGCTCAATTTTGAGTCTCATAGCAAAGGGTCTGAATACCTAAATAATACCTAAATAAGGTAAATAAGGTATTTCTGCTTGTTATTTTTAATAAATGTGCAAAACTGTCTAAAAACTGTCTAAGGTTTTCACTTTGTCATTGGGTATTGTGTGCAGATAGACTAAGACATAAAAGTATTTAATACATTTTAGAATAAGGCTGTAAAGTAACAAAATGTAGAAAAAGTCAAGGGGTTTGAATACTTTCCGAATGCACTGTATAACATCCTATCTTTGTGCCTCTCTCCATCTCACTCTCACACACACCCCACACCCACACACACATACACACAAAACAAATTGAAGACAACACACACAGTGGCATCTGATGATTGGCATGTGAGGTGTACCTCCAGTTGGATGCAGGTGGCATTTGAGAAAGCTGGCACAGCAGTAGAACAGATGGTAGGACTGTGCAAGCCACTACCTGCAGACCGTACACACACACAGAGCAGAGATACTCCCACTGAAAGGTTATTAATCCTGGAGGGACCCACCATTGTCTTCAGAAAATGGGATCTCTGACAAGCTGCTTAAATACCAGCCCCTCGTGTCACGCCTGAACAGCCTCGGCTATCACTTCAAACTTGTGGTGATATTGGGAAGTGTGGGCACATTCACAGGCTGACAGTTCCTTCCTTCAGATAGCAGTCTGGATTAAAAAAATATATAAAACGTGTGTGTGTTTGTGAGAAAGAGAGAAATAAAGAATGTTGAAGACAACAACATTGATGTGTGAATTTATGAAAATACGAGAGGGGTATACTACGACTGAAGCTAGACCTACTCAGGGTTTTCTAAAGCTAGCCAGCTTCAGTTTGCTTCACATTCAAGGTCAGGCTTCATCCGTTACTATGACGGTGGATATCACTCGTCCGCCTGCCACTAACTCTAGCAGGCTTGTAACTGCGCGTGCATGTTGAACTTGGCTAGTCGGAACATCATTCCATGGGCGAGTCAGTGCCACATTTTTCACGAGCACCTTTTTTCCCCACTCCTATCGATAAACGAATTGTAATTAAGTCATACACAAGTTTTACTGTGCGTTAAGTGTGTGTAATGTGATAGGTATTTAAACATGATTTTTTAACACAAATAAACATTTGAAATATTGAAATCAGTCGTCTTCCTCAAATGAGGTAGTTTTTGTGAGAGGGAGGGAATCTTATTTCATTGATACTCAACTCAGGGCTCAGACACTTCATTCAGGTTAAATGGAGTAAGCCCTGGGTTAGGTTAGTTCTGAAGGACTTGTTGCTATAGAAATTAACCCGGCTAAAAGGTGAGCCACGTTCATGGTGCCAGTTATCCAGAGTTGAACTCCGAGTTCACCAAAGTTACTTTGCTAACTCCTCAAACCACGTACATAGTATAGGGCTCAGGTATGAATAGAAAAGAGTTTACTCATACATTTCTAGTCTCTCACACCAGGACGATTCAAACCATTTCTGAGAAAATTCCTTTAAGACATGCAAAACTATCCAAGAAAACAGATTCCTGACAAAAATTGTAATTATGATGAGCTAGTTACAGTGGGGCAAAAAAGTATTTAGTCAGCCACCAATTGTGCAAGTCCTCCCACTTAAAAAGATGAGAGAGGCCTGTAATTTTCATCATAGGTACACTTCAACTATGACAGACAAAATGAGAAGAAAAAAATCCTGAAAATCACATTGTAGGATTTTAAATGAATTGATTTGCAAATTATGGTGGAAAATAAGTATTTGGCCACCTACAAACAAGCAAGATTTCTGGCTCTCACAGACCTGTAACAACTTCTTTAAGAGGCTCCTCTGTCCTCCACTCATTACCTGTATTAACGGCACCTGTTTGAACTTGTTATCAGTATAAAAGACACCTGTCCACAACCTTAAACAGTCACACTCCAAACTCCACTATGGCCAAAACCAAAGAGCTGTCAAAGGACACCGGAAACAAAATTGTAGACCTGCACCAGCCTGGGAAGACTGAATCTGCAATAGGTAAGCAGCTTGGTTTGAAGAAATCAACTGTGGAAGCAATTATTAGGAAATAGAAGACATACAAGACCACTGATAATCTCCCTCGATCTGGGGCTCCACGCAAGATCTCACCCCGTGGGGTCAAAATTATCACAAGAACGGTGAGCAAAAATCCCAGAACCACCCGGGGGGACCTGCAGGGAGAGCTGGGACCAAAGTAACAAAGCCTACCATCAGTAAAACACTACGCCGCCAGGGACTCAAATCCTGCAGTGCCAGACGTGTCCCCCTGCTTAAGCCTGTACATGTCCAGGCCCGTCTGAAGTTTGCTAGAGAGCATTTGGATGATCCAGAAGATGATTGGGAGAATGTCATATGGTTAGATGAAACCAAAATTGAACTTTTTGGTAAAAACTCAACTCGTGTTTGGAGGACAAAGAATGCTGAGTTGCATCTAAAGAACACCATACCTACTGTGAAGCATGGGCGTTGAAACATCATGCTTTGGGGCTGTTTTTCTGCAAAGGGACCAGGACGACTGATCCGTGTAAAGGAAAGAATGAATGGGGCCATGTATCGTGAGATTTTGAGTGAAAACCTTCCATCAGCAAGGGCATTGAAGATGAAAAGTGGCTGGGTCTTTCAGCATGACAATGATCCCAAACACACCGCCCGGGCAACGAAGGAGTGGCTTCGGAAGAAGCATTTCACGGTCCTGGAGTGGCCTAGCCAGTCTCCAGATCTCAACCCCATAGAAAATCTTTGTTGAAAGTCCGTGTTGCCCAGCAACAGCCCCAAAACATCACTGCTCTAGAGGAGATCTGCATGGAGGAATGGGCCAAAATACCAGCAACAGTGTGTGAAAACCTTGTGAAGACTTAAAGCAAACATTTGACCTCTGTCATTGCCAACAAAGGGTATATAATCAACAAAGTATTGAGATAAACTTTTGTTATTGACCAACTACTTATTTTCCACCATCATTTGCAAAGAAATTCATTACAAATCCTACAATGTGATTTTCTGTATTTTTTTTCTAATTATGTCTGTCATAGTTGTAATACCAGTTATATCACACTTGTAATAGCATTTACATCACTCTTGTAAGAGCAGAGAGCAGTGACTAGTCAGTTCCACAAAGGGATAAAGGAAGGTCCACTGATATCAGAGGTGAAACCTTTCATTCATTGGCTGCAGAACAGTACGATCACTAGAACACTGGCTACAGAAAAGTACGATCACCAGAACACTGGCAACAGAACACTGGCGACAGAACAGTACGATAACCAAAACACTGGCTGCAGAGCAGTAAGATCACCAGAACACTGGCTACAGAACAGCACCATCACCAGAACACTGGCTGCAGAACAGTACGATCACCAGAACACTGGCTACAGAACAGTACGATCACCAGAACACTGGCTACAGAACAATATGATCACCAGAACACTGGCTACAGAACACTGGCTGCAGAACACTGGCTACAGAAAACTGGCTGCAGAACAGTATAACCAACAGAACACTGGCTACAGAACAGTACAATAACCAGAACACTGGCTACAGAACACTTGCTGCAGAACAGTATAACCACCAGAACACTGGCTACAGATGGCTGGGTGCAGAACAATATAACCAACAGAAAACTGGCCACAGAACAGTACGATCACCAGAACACTGGACACAGAACACTGGCTGCAGAACAGTATAACCACCAGAACACTGGCTACAGAACAGTATGATCACCAGAACACTGGCCGCAGAACAGTACGATCACCAGAACACTGGCTACAGAACACTGGCTACAGAACACTGGCTACAGAACAGTACGATCACCAGAACCCTGGCTGCAGAACAGCACGATCACCATAACACTGGCTACAGAACAGTGGCTACATAACAGCATGATCACCAGAACACTGGCTGCAGAACAGTACGATCACCAGAATACTGGCTGCAGAACAGTACGATCACCAGAACACTGGCAGCAAAACAGTACGATCACCAGAACAGTGGCTACAGAACAGTGGCTGCAAAACAGTGGCTGCAGAACTGCATAACCACCAGAACACTGGCTACAGAACAATACGATCACCAGAACACTGGCTGCAGAACAGTACGGTCTATAGAACACTGGCTGCAGAACAGTACGATCACCAGAACACTGGCTACAGAACAGTGGCTACATAACAGCATGATCACCAGAACACTGGCTGCAGAACAGTACGATCACCAGAATACTGGCTGCAGAACAGTACGATCACCAGAACACTGGCAGCAAAACAGTACGATCACCAGAACAGTGGCTACAGAACAGTGGCTGCAAAACAGTGGCTGCAGAACTGCATAACCACCAGAACACTGGCTACAGAAATGTATGATCACCAGAACACTGGCTGCAGAACAGTACGATCACAAAAACACTGGCTACAGAACAATACGATCACCAGAACACTGGCTGCAGAACAGTTCGGTCTATAGAACACTGGCTGCAGAACAGTACGATCACCAGAACACTGGCTACAGAACAGTGGCTACAGAACAGTGGCTGCAGAACAGTGGCTGCAGAAAATAAAGACCAATAGAACATTGGCTGGCTGTAGAACAGTATGATAACCAGAACACTGGCTACAGAACAGACGATCACCAGAACACTGGCTACAGAACAGTATGATCACCAGAACACTGGCTGCAGAACAGTATGATCACCAGAACACTGGCTGCAGAACAGTACAATCACCAGAACACTGGCTTCAGAACACTGGCTACAGAACACTGGCTACAAAACAGTGGCTACACAACAGCACGATCACCAGAACACTGGCTGCAGAATAGTATGATCACCAGAACACTGGCTGCAGAATAGTATGATCACCAGAACACTGGCTGCAGAACAGTACAATCACCAGAACACTGGCTTCAGAACACTGGCTACAGAACACTGGCTAAAGAACAGTGGCTGCAAAACAGTGGTAACACAACAGCACGATCACCAGAACACTGTCTGCAGAACAGTACGATCACCAGAACACTGGCTACAGAACAGTACGATCACCAGAACACTGGCTGCAGAAAATAAAGATCAGTAGAACCCTGGCTGCAGAACAGCACAATCACCAGAACACTGGCTACAGAACAGTGGCAACAGAACAGCATGATCACCAGAACATTGGCTGCAGAACAGTACGATCACCAGAACACTGGCTGCAGAACATTACGATCACAAGAACACTGGCTGCAGAACAGTACGATCACCAGAACAGTGGCTACAGAACAGTGGCTACAAAACAGTGGCTACAGAACAGCACGATGACCAGAACACTGGCTACAGAACAGTTTGATCCCCAGAACACTGGCTGCAGAACAATACGACCAATAGAGCATTGGCTGCACAACAGAACGATCACCAGAACAGTGGCTACAGAACAGTGGCTACAGAACAGCACGATCACCAGAACACTGGCTGCAGAACTGTACAATCACCAGAACACTGGCTACAGAAGAATACGATCACCAGAACACTGGCTGCAGAACAGTACGGTCTATAGAACACTGGCCACAGAACAGTACGATCACCAGAACACTGGCTACAGCAGAGTACGATCACCAGAACACTGGCTACAGAACACTGGCAACAGAAAACTGGCTTCAGAACAGAGGCTACAGAACACTGGCTACAGAACACCGGCTGTAGAACAGTATGATAACCAGAACACTGGCTACAGAACAGACGATCACCAGAACACTGGCTACAGAACAGTATGATTACCAGAACACTGGCTACAGAACAGTATGATCACCAGAACACTGGCTGCAGAACAGTACGATCAATAGAACACTGGCTGCAGAACAGTACGATCACCAGAACACTGGCTACAGAACAGTGGCTACAAAACAGTGGCTACACAACAGCACGATCACCAGAACCTTGGCTGCAGAACAGTATGATCACCAGAACACTGGCTGCAGAACAGTACAATCACCAGAACACTGGCTTCATAACACTGGCTACAGAACACTGGCTACAGAACACTGGCTACAGAACAGTACAATCACCAGAACACTGGCTATAGAACAAAGGCTACAGAACACTGTCTGCAGAACAGTACGATCACCAGAACACTGGCTACAGAACAGTACGATCACCAGAACACTGGCTGCAGAAAATAAAGACCAATAGAACATTGGCTGCACAACAGAACGATCACCAGAACACTGGCTACAGAACAGTGGCTACAGAACAGCACGACCACCAGAACACTGGCTGCTGAACAGTACGATCACCAGAACACTGGCTGCAGTACAGTACGAT
The DNA here is from genome assembly GCF_057628025.1 of Oncorhynchus mykiss. NCBI lineage: Eukaryota > Metazoa > Chordata > Actinopteri > Salmoniformes > Salmonidae > Oncorhynchus > Oncorhynchus mykiss. The sequence continues at coordinate 30,735,227 of NC_143045.1, forward strand.
CACCAGAACACTGGCTACAGAACTGTACAATCACCAGAACACTGGCTACAGAACAGTATGATCACCAGAACACTGGCTACAGAACAGTATGATCACCAGAACACTGGCTACAGAACAGTACGATCACCAGAACACTGGCTGCAGAACAGTACGATCACCAGAACACTGGCTACAGAACAGTGGCTACAAAACAGTGGCTACACAACAGCACAATCACCAGAACATTGGCTGCAGAACAGTATGATCACCAGAACACTGGCTGCAGAACAGTACAATCACCAGAACACTGGCTTCATAACACTGGCTACAGAACACTGGCTACAGAACACTGGCTACAGAACAGTACAATCACCAGAACACTGGCTATAGAACAAAGGCTACAGAACACTGTCTGCAGAACAGTACGATCACCAGAACACTGGCTACAGAACAGTACGATCACCAGAACACTGGCTGCAGAAAATAAAGACCAATAGAACATTGGCTGCACAACAGAACGATCACCAAAACACTGGCTACAGAACAGCACGACCACCAGAACACTGGCTGCTGAACAGTACGATCACCAGAACACTGGCTGCAGAACAGTACGATCACCAGAACACGGGCTACAGAAACTTGTCTACAGAACAGTGGCTACAAAACACTGGCTACAGAACAGCACGATCACCAGAACACTGGCTGTAGAACTGTACAATCACCAGAACACTGGCTGCAGAATTGTATGATCACCAGAACACTGGCTACAGAACAATACGACCACCAGAACACTGGCTGCAGAACAGTACGGTCTATAGAACACTGGCCACAGAACAGTACGATCACTAGAACACTGGCTACAGCAGAGTACGATCACCAGAACACTGGCTACAGAACACTGGCAAAAGAAAACTGGCTTCAGAACAGAGGCTACAGAACACTGGCTACAGAACACCGGCTGCAGAACAGTATGATCAATAGAACACTGGCTGCAGAACAGTACGATCAATAGAACACTGGCAGCAGAACAGTATGATCACCAGAACACTGGCTGCAGAACAGTGCGATCACCAGAAAACTGGCTGCAGAACAGTACGATCACCAGAACACTGGCTACAGAAAACTGGCTTCAGAAAACTGGCTACAGAACACCGGCTGCAGAACAGTACGATCACCAGAACACTGGCCACAGACAATTGGCTACAGAAAACACGATCACCAGAACACTGGCTACAGAACAGTACAATCGCCAGAACACTGGCCACAGAACACTGGCTACAGCAGAGTACGACCGCCAGAACACTGGCCACAGAACACTGGCTACAGAACAGTACGATCAATAGAACACTGGCTGCAGAACAGTATGATCACCAGGACACTGGCTACAGAACAGTACGATCACCAGAACACTGGCTGCAGAACAGTACGATCACCAGAACACTGGCTGCAGAACAGTACGATAACCAGAACACTGGCTGCAGAACAGTGGCTACAGAACAGTACGATCACCAGAACACTGGCTACAGAACACTGGCTACAGAACAGTACGATCACCAGAACACTGGCTGCAGAAAATAACGATCAATAGAACCCTGGCTGCAGAACAGCACGATCACCAGAACACTGGCTACACAACAGTGGCGACAGAACACTGTCTGCAGAACAGTACGATCACCAGAACACTGGCTACAGAACACTGTCAGCAGAACAGTACGATCACCAGAAATCTGGCTACAGAACAGTACGATCAATAGAACACTGGCTGCAGAACAGTAAGATCACCAGAACACTGGCTACAGAACACTGGCTACAGAAAACTGACTTCAGAACAGTACGATCACCAGAACACTGGGTACAGAACACTACGATCACCAGAACACTGGCTACAGAACAGTGGCTACAGAACAGCACAATCACTAGAACACTGGCTGCTGAACAGTACGATCACCAGAACACTGGCTGCAGAACAGAACGATCACCAGAACACTGGCTACAGAACAGTGGCTACAGAACAGCACAATCACTAGAACACTGGCTGCTGAACAGCACAATCACTAGAACACTGGCTGCAGAACAGTACGATCACCAGAACACCGGCTGCAGAACAGTACGATCGCCAGAACACTGGCCACAGAAAATTGGCTACAGACCACACGATCACCAGAACACTGGCTACAGAACAGTACGATCACCAGAACACTGGCCACAGAACACTGGCTACAGCACAGTACGACCGCCAGAACACTGGGCACAGAACACTGGCTACAGAACAGTACGATCAATAGAACACTGGCTGCAGAACAGTACAATCACCAGAACACTGGCTGCAGAACAGTACGATCACCAGAACAATGGCTACAGAACACTGGCTACAGAACACTGGCTACAGAACAGTATGATCACCAGAACACTGGCTGCAGAAAATAACGATCAATAGAACCCTGGATGCAGAACAGCACGATCACCAGAACACTGGCTACAGAACAGTGGCTACAGAACACTGTCTGCAGAACAATCACCAGAACACTGGCTACAGAAGAGTACGATCAACTGAACACTGGATAGAGAACAGTACGAATGCCAGAACACTGGCTACAGAACAATGGCTATAAAACAATGGCTACAGAAACGCAAGATCACCAGAACACTGGCTACAGAACACTGGCGACAGAACACTGGTTGCAGAACAATACGATCACCAGAACACTGGCTAAAGAACAATATGATCAACACAACACTGGCTGCAGAACAGTACGATCACCAGAACACTGGCTGCAGTACAGTACGATCAAAAGAACACTGGCTACAGAACACTGGCTGCAGAACACTGGCTACAGAAAACTGACAGCAGAACAGTATAACCACCAGAACTCTGGCTGCAGAACAGCACAATCACCAGAACACTGGCTACAGAACAGTACAATTACCAGAACACTGGCTACAGCATAGTATGATCACCAGAACAATGGCCGCAGAACAGTACGATCACCAGAACACTGGCTACAGAACACTGGCTACAGAACATTGGCTGCAGAACAGTACGATCACCAGAACCCTGGCTGCAGAACAGCACGATCACCAGAACACTGGCTACAGAACAGTGGCTACATAACAGCATGATCACCAGAACACTGGCTGCAGAACAGTACGATCACCAGAATACTGGCTGCAGAACAGTACGATCACCAGAACACTGGCAGCAAAACAGTACGATCACCAGAACACTGGCAGCAAAACAGTACGATCACCAGAACAGTGGCTACAGAACAGTGGCTGCAAAACAGTGGCTGCAGAACTGCATAACCACTAGAACACTGGCTACAGAAATGTATGATCACCAGAACTCTGGCTGCAGAACAGCACGATCACAAAAACACTGGCTACAGAACAATACGATCACCAGAACACTGGCTGCAGAACAGTACGGTCTATAGAACACTGGCTGCAGAACAGTACGATCACCAGAACACTGGCTGCTGAACAGTATGATCACCAGAACACTGGCTGCTGAACAGTATGATCACCAGAACACTGGCTACAGAACAGCACGATCACCAGAACACTGGCTGCAGAACTGTACGATCACCAGAACACTAGCTGCTGAACAGTATGATCACCAGAACACTGGCTGCAGAAAAGTACGATCACCAGAATACTGGCTAGAGAACAGCACGATCACCAGAACGATCATCAAAGCACTGGCTGCAGAACAGTAAGATCACAAGAACACTGGCTTCAGAACAGTACGATCACCAGAACACTGGCTACAGAACAGTACGATCAAAAGAACACTGGCTGCAGAACAGTACGATCACTAGAACACTGGCTACAGACAAGTGGCTACAGAACAGTGGCTACAGAACAGTGGCTACAGAACAGTACGATCACAAGAACACTGGCTACGGCAGAGTACGATCACCAGAACACTGGCTGCAGAACTGTACGATCACCAGAACACTAGCTGCTGAACAGTATGATCACCAGAACACTGGCTGCAGAAAAGTACGATCACCAGAATACTGGCTAGTGAACAGCACGATCACCAGAACGATCATCAAAGCACTGGCTGCAGAACAGTAAGATCACAAGAACACTGGCTGCAGAACAGTACGATCACCAGAACACTGGCTACAGAACAGTACGATCAAAAGAACACTGGCTGCAGAACAGTACGATCACTAGAACACTGGCTACAGACAAGTGGCTACAGAACAGTGGCTACAGAACAGTGGCTACAGAACAGTGGCTACAGAACAGTACGATCACAAGAACACTGGCTGCAGAAAAGTATGATCACCAGAACATTGGCTGCAGAACAGTACGATCACCAGAACACTGGCTACAGAATAGTACGATCAATAGAACACTGGCTGCAGAACATTACGATCACCAGAACACTGGCTACATAAAATTGGCTACAGAACAGTGGCTACAGAACAGTGGCTACAAAACACTGGCTGCAGAACAGTACGGTCACCAGAACACTGGCTGCAGAACAGTACGATCACCAGAACACTGGCTACAGAACAGTACAATCACCAGAACACTGGCTACAGAACACTGGCTGTAGAACAGTATAAACACCAGAATATTGGCTACAGAACACTGGCTGCAGAACAGTATAACGACCAGAACACTGGATACAGAACACTTGCTACAGAACAGTACGATCACCAGAACACTGGCCACAGAAGACTGGCTACGGAACAGTATAACCACCAGAACACTGGCTACAGAACAGTGGCTGCAGAACAGTAAAATCACCAGCACAGTGGCTGCAGAACAGTACGAGAGCCAGAACACTGGCTACAGATCTGTATGATCGCCAGAACACTGGCTGCAGAACAGGACGATCACCAGAACACTGGCTACAGAACAGTACGATCACCAGAACACTAGCTACAGAACAGTACGATCACCAGAACACTGGCTGCAGAACAGTGCGGTCACCAGAACACTGGCTACAGAACAGTGGCTACAGAACACTGGCTACAGAACAGTACGATCACCAGAACACTGGCTGCAGAACAGTACGATCACCAGAACACTGGCTGCAGAACAGTGCGATCACCAGAACAGAGGCTACAGAACAGTACGATCACCAGAACACTGGCTACAGAACAGTACGATCACCAGAACACTGGATACAGAACAGTGGCTACAGAACCCCTGCTGCAGATCAGTACGATCACCAGAACACTGGCTGCAGAACAGTGCGATCACCAGAACAGTGGCTGCAGAACAGTACGATCACCAGAACACTGGCTACAGAGCAGTGGCTACAGAACACAGGCTGCAGATCAGTACGATCACCAGAACACTGGCTGCAGAACAGTATGATCACCAGAACACTGGCTACAGAACAGTGGCTACAGAACACCGGCTAAAGAACAGTACGATCACCAGAACACTGGCTACAGAACACTGGCTGCAGATCAGTACGGTCACCAGAACACTGGCTACAGAACAGTGGCTACAGAACACTGGCTGCAGAACAGCACGATTACCAGAAAACTGGCTGCAGAACAGTACGATCACCAGAACACTGGCTGCAGAACACTGGCGACAGAACAGTACGATCACCAGAACACTGGCTACAGAACAGTACAATCACCAGAACACTGGCTACAGAACACTGGCTGTAGAACAGTATAAACACCAGAATATTGGCTACAGAACACTGGCTGCAGAACAGTATAACGACCAGAACACTGGATACAGAACACTTGCTACAGAACAGTACGATCACCAGAACACTGGCCACAGAAGACTGGCTACGGAACAGTATAACCACCAGAACACTGGCTACAGAACAGTGGCTGCAGAACAGTAAAATCACCAGCACAGTGGCTGCAGAACAGTACGAGAGCCAGAACACTGGCTACAGATCTGTATGATCGCCAGAACACTGGCTGCAGAACAGGACGATCACCAGAACACTGGCTACAGAACAGTACGATCACCAGAACACTAGCTACAGAACAGTACGATCACCAGAACACTGGCTGCAGAACAGTGCGGTCACCAGAACACTGGCTACAGAACAGTGGCTACAGAACACTGGCTACAGAACAGTACGATCACCAGAACACTGGCTGCAGAACAGTACGATCACCAGAACACTGGCTGCAGAACAGTGCGATCACCAGAACAGAGGCTACAGAACAGTACGATCACCAGAACACTGGCTACAGAACAGTACGATCACCAGAACACTGGATACAGAACAGTGGCTACAGAACCCCTGCTGCAGATCAGTACGATCACCAGAACACTGGCTGCAGAACAGTGCGATCACCAGAACAGTGGCTGCAGAACAGTACGATCACCAGAACACTGGCTACAGAGCAGTGGCTACAGAACACAGGCTGCAGATCAGTACGATCACCAGAACACTGGCTGCAGAACAGTATGATCACCAGAACACTGGCTACAGAACAGTGGCTACAGAACACCGGCTAAAGAACAGTACGATCACCAGAACACTGGCTACAGAACACTGGCTGCAGATCAGTACGGTCACCAGAACACTGGCTACAGAACAGTGGCTACAGAACACTGGCTGCAGAACAGCACGATTACCAGAAAACTGGCTGCAGAACAGTACGATCACCAGAACACTGGCTACAGAACAGTGGCTACAGAACACAGTCTGCAGATCAGTACGATCACCAGAACATTGGCTGCAGAACAGTACGATCACCAGAACACTGGCTACAGAATAGTGGCTACAGAACACTGGCTACAGAACAGTACGATCACCAGAACACTGGCTGCAGAACAGTGCGATCACCAGAACACTGGCTACAGAACAGTGGCTACAGAACACAGGTTGCAGATCAGTACGATCACCAGAACACAGGCTGCAGAACAGTATGATCACCAGAACACTGGCTACAGAACAGTGGCTACGGGACAGTGGCTACAGAACAGTACAATCACCAGAACACTGGCTGCAGAACAGTACGAGCACCAGAACACTGGCTACAGAACAGTGGCTACAGAACAGTGGCTGCAGATCAGTACGATCACCAGAACACTGGCTGCAGAACAGTACGATCACCAGAACACTGGCTGCAGAACACTGGCTACAGAACACGGGCTGCAGATCAGTACGATCACCAGAACATTGGCTGCAGAACAGTACGATCACCAGAACACTGGCAACAGAACAGTGGCTACAGAACAGTGGCTACAGAACAGTACGATCACCAGAACACTGGCTGCAGAACAGTGCGATCACCAGAACACTGGCTACAGAACAGTGGGTACAGAACACAGGCTGCAGATCAGTACGATCACCAGAACACTGGCTGCAGAACAGTACGATCACCAGAACACTGGCAACAGAACACTGGCTACAGAACAGTACGATCACCAGAACACTGGCTGCAGAACAGTGCGATCACCAGAACACTGGCTACAGAACAGTGGCTTCAGAACACTGGCTGCAGATCAGTACGATCATCAGAACACTGGCTACAGAAAACTGGCTACAGAACACTGGCTACAGAATAGTACGATCACCAGAACACTGGCTGCAGAACAGCATGATCACCAGAACACTGGCTACAGAACATTGGCAACAGAACACTGGCTGCAGATCAGTACGATCACCAGAACACTGGCTACAGAACACTGGCTACAGAACACTGGCTGCAGATCAGTACGATCACCAGAACACTGGCTACAGAACAGTGGCTACAGAACAGTGGCTACAGAACAGTACGATCACCAGAACACTGGCTACAGAACAGTGGCTACAGAACACTGGCTACAGAATAGTATGATCACCAGAACACTGGCTGCAGAACAGCATGATCACCAGAACACTGGCTACAGAACATTGGCTACAGAACACTGGCTGCAGATCAGTACGATCACCAGAACACTGGCTACAGAACACTGGCTACAGAACACTGGCTGCAGATCAGTACGATCACCAGAACACTGGCTGCAGATCAGTACGATCACCAGAACACTGGCTACAGAACAGTACGATCACCAGAACACTGGCTGCAGAACAGTACGATCACCAGAACACTGGCTACAGAACCGTGGCTACAGAACACTGGCTGCAGATCAGTACGATCACCAGAACACTGGCTACAGAACACTGGCTACAGAACACTGGCTGCAGATCAGTACGATCACCAGAACACTGGCTACAGAACTGTGGCTACAGAACAGTGGCTACAGAACAGTACAATCACCAGAAGACTGGCTGCAGAACAGTACGATCACCAGAACACTAGCTACAGAACAGTGGCTACAGAACAGTGGCTACAGAACAGTACGATCACCAGAACACTGGCTACAGAACAGTACGATCACCAGAACACTGGCTGCAGAACAGTACGATCACCAGAACACTGGCTACAGAACCGTGGCTACAGAACACTGGCTGCAGATCAGTACGATCACCAGAACACTGGCTACAGAACACTTGCTGCAGATCAGTACGATCACCAGAACACTGGCTACAGAACAGAATATCACCATAACACTCAACTGTAGAACAGTACACAGCGCCTGCTGGTGCAACAGCACCTACATATGCTGCAATTTACAGGTAACTGTTTCTCTCCCACCCCCTACGGCTGCCCGACAACATGTTGCGTCCCTGCATGGGAGGAGTGAACACACGAACACACACACACACACACACACACATAAGGCCGGGTTGATCAAAGGGTTGATGCTTGGCTGAGACAGATGTGTGTGTGTGTGTGTGTGTGTTGACATGTGCAGAGGCATGAATGAATTCTGATTATAATAATACCACAACACAGATTGCTCTGTGCTATCGAGCAGTTATTTACATTTCATTGTGTGATGATAACTAGGTGATTCCTGGGAATTAGCTGCTTATTGGTTTTATTTAGTCAAAATACACATTAGATTATTGGAATGCACACATATTAAAATATGTGTTGCATCAAGGTCAACACAGTGTACTGGTAATTTAGTAATTACTCCAATTTTTTATAATTACCAATGACGAGAGCACTCATGAATTCTTATAACATAACTGTTAAATAAATTATTCATAAAATCCCTGCACAACTTCTATTTGCGAGTTGCTTTAAGTACATTTTCAAACTTTTAAGTGTATGAAGTAGCTGCCCCTGACGATGCCATTAGCCACTAGTCGGGAGGCAGAGGCTTCTGAACGTTACCTAACAACCAAAATGTGTACTTTAAAATGTGTCTGGGTCAGTTGGCAACAGCCCAAGTAAGTGGACAATCATCATTGAAACATTCCTTAACTAATGTCAGTCATATTTTACAGATTAATGCACTGGCAATAGACTGTATATCTGTTGGCTCCTACCAACGTGCATTAATGTGAATCCCTTCTAAGTGTTCTAAGTATGCATCCCTGTTCCCTGGCTGCTCCCTGGCTGTTCCCCGGCTGTGTTTGAGTCAGTCATCATTATCAAATCAAATCCAAGTTTGTCACGTGCGCCGAATACAACAGGTGTAGAGAATACTGTGAAATGCTTACTTACAGGCTCTAACCAATAGTGCAAAAAAAGGTATTAGGTGAACAATAGCTAAATAAAGAAATAAAACAACAGTAAAAAGACAGGCTATATACAGTAGCGATGCTATAAAAGTAGCTAGGCTACATACTAGAGATCGACCGATTAATCGGAATGGACGATTAATTAGGGACGATTTCAAGTTTTGATAACAATTGCACTCCTCATAGCACTCCACGAGGAGCCTGCCTGTTATGCGAATGCAGTAGACGCCAAGGTTAACTTGCTAGCTAGCATCAAACTTATCTTATAAAAAACAATCAATCAATCATAATCACTAGTTATAACTAACTACACATGGTTGATGATATTACTAGTTTATATAGCATGTCCTGCATTGCATATAATCGATGCAACGCTGGGGGATGATTTAGCAAAAACGCATTTGCGAAAAAAGCGCATTTGCGAGAATAGCGCATTTGCGAAAAAAGCACAATCGTTGGACAACTGTACCTAACCATAAACACCAATGCCTTTCTTAAAATCAATAAACATAAGTATATATTTTTTAACCTGCATATTTAGCTAAAAGAAATCCAGGTTAGCAGGCAATATTAACCAAGTGAAATTGTGTCACTTCTCTTGCGTTCATTGCACGCAGAGTCAGAGTATATGCAACAGTTTGGGCAGCCTGGCTCATTGCGAACTAATGTTATGTAATTATGACATTACATTGAAGGTTGTGCAAAGTAACAAGAATATTTAGACTTAGGGATGCCACCCGTTAGATAAAATACCGAACGGTTCCGTATTTCACTGAAATAATAAACGTTTTGTTTTCGAAATGATAGTTTCTGGATACACCATATTAATGACCAAAGGCTCGTATTTCTGTGTTATTGTATTATAATTAAGTATATGATTTGATAGAGCAGTCTGACTGAGCGATGGTAGGCAGCAGCAGGCTCGTAAGCATTCATTCAAACAGCACTTTGGTGCGTTTTGCCAGCAGCTCTTCGCAAGCACATTGCTGTTTATGACTTCAAGCCTATCAGCCTAGTGGCTGGTGTAACCGATGTGAAATGGCTAGAAGGTTAGCGCTAATAGCTTTTTAAACGTGACTCGCTCTGAGACTTGGAGTAGTTATTCCCCTTGCAAATACTGTTACACTGGCAATACTATAGTGCCTATAAGAACATCCAATAGTCAAACGTATATGAAATACAAATGGTATAGAGAGAAATAGTCCTATAAATACTATATTAACTACAACCTAAACCCTCTTACCTTGGAATATTGAAGTCTCATGTTAAAAGGAAACACCAACTTTCATATGTTCTCATGTTCTGAGCAAGGAACTTAAACGTTAGCTTTTTTTACATGGCACATATTGCATATTGGCACATATTGCACTTTTACTTCTCCAACACTTTGTTTTTGCATTATTTAAACCAAATTGAACATGTTTCATTATTTATTTGAGGCTAAATTGATTGTTATTGATGTAAGTTAAAATAAGTGTTCATTCAGTATTGTTGAAATTGTCATTATTACAAATAAATACTTTTTTTTTTTTATCGTCCGATTTAATCGTTATCAGCTTTTTTGGTCCTCCAATAATCGGTATCAGCGTTGAAAAATCATAAACGGTCGACCTCTACTACATACAGACACAGGTTAGTCAGGCTGGTTGAGGTAGTATGTACAGGTAGATATGTTTAAAGTGACTATGCATATATGATGAACAGAGAGTAGCCGTAGCGTAAAAAGAGGGGTTGGGGGGAGGGACACAATGCAAATAGTCCTGGTAGCCATTTGATTACCTGTTCAGGAGTCTTATGGCTTGGGGGTAAAAACTGTTGAGAAGCCTTTTTATCTAGTGAAAACAGCAGCAGAACAGCCTGAATGGTATTAACAGATTTCCTAAACATATCTCTCTCTCTCTCTCTGATTTCCTAAACATATATCTCTCTCTCTCTCTCTCTCTGATTTCCTAAACATCTCTCTCTCTCTCTCTCTCTCTCTCTCTGATTTCCTAAACATCTCTCTCTCTCTCTCTCTCTCTCTCTGATTTCCTAAACATCTCTCTCTCTCTCTGATTTCCTAAACATCTCTCTCTCTCTCTCTCTCTCTCTCTCTCTCTGATTTCCTAAACCCCTCTCTCTCTCTCTCTCTCTCTCTGATTTCCTAAACCCCTCTCTCTCTCTCTCTCTCTCTGATTTCCTAAACCCCTCTCTCTCTCTGATTTCCTAAACCTCTCTCTCTCTCTCTCTCTCTCGCTCTCTCGCTCTCTCTCGCTCTCTCGCTCTCTCGCTCTCTCTCGCTCTCTCTCGCGCTCTCTCGCTCTCTCTCGCGCTCTCTCTCGCTCTCTCGCGCTCTCTCTCGCTCTCAAAGAATAGCTTGGGAAGACAGCAGAACTCAGAGTGAATACAATAGAATTGAAAGTATGAATTGAACGGTGCCTGTGAGGGATGGAGGATATGTGAGTGATTTGTATGAAGGTTGAATCTGCTGTTTGATCTGTGAACTGCTGTGTGTCTGTGAGTTTTGCTGGTTGTGTGTCTGTGGGTTGTGCTGGTTGTATGTCTGTGAGTTGTCCTGGTTGTGTGTCTGTGAGTTGTCCTGGTTGTGTGTCTGTGCGTTGTCCTGGTTGTGTGTCTGTGAGTTGTCCTGGTTGTGTGTCTGTGAGTTGTCCTTGTTGTGTGTCTGTGAGTTGTCCTGGTTGTGTGTCTGTGAGTTGTCCTGGTTGTGTGTCTGTCAGTTGTCCTGGTTGTGTGTCTGTCAGTTGTCCTGGTTGTGTGTCTGTCAGTTGTCCTGGTTGTGTGTCTGTGAGTTGTCCTGGTTGTGTGTCTGTGAGTTGCGCTGGTTGTGTGTCTGTGAGTTGCGCTGGTTGTGTGTCTGTCAGTTGTCCTGGTTGTGAGTCTGTGAGTTGTCCTGGTTGTGTGTCTGAGTTGTCCTGGTTGTGTGTCTGTGAGTTGTCCTGGTTGTGTGTCTGTCAGTTGTGCTGGTCTGAGTGTGTTCACAGTTGTGCTGTCGGTGGGGACCCAGTCAGGGGTAAAGCTTGTAGGTATACTGGTTGACAAGACAGTCATAGTGTGGGGGGATGTTGGGAACTTGAAGATACCAGGCAGCACTACCGCTGAGGATTACACAGCTGTCTGCCAAATGTCTGGCCGAGCTGTAAGAGATGAGACGTCACACAGATCTGAGATCTGCCTAGACAAGGCTGTTACATAACACCACAACTCTGACAGGAGACACTAACGTGCTCAACTGGAAAACACGCACATACAGTATGTGTGAAAACTCACACACACCAAGATAAAGAGGGCGAGAGAGAGCGAGAGAGAGAGAGAGAGAGAGAGAGAGCGAGAGAGAGAGAGAGAGAGAGAGAGAGAGAGAGAGGCAGGGTATATAAGACATACTAATAGACAAACAGAGATGGAGAGTAGAGCTCATGCACGCCAATTGTCCTCTCATGTGCCACGCATGTTAGCCATCTCCCAGCCTGGAAACAGCCATGTTCACAACAGAAACAAATGTATGTATGTATACAGCCAACACAGACACATGCCCTTTAGGCCCTGGCTGTACACAGTACAACCACTCCAACATTGATCGTCCTCATATTTATACATTTCTTAATTCCATTCTTTACTTAGATTTGTGTTTATTGTTGTGAATGGTTAGATATTACTGCACTGTTGGAGCTAGGAACATAAGCATTCCGCGACACCCATAATAACATATGCATGTGACCAATACAATGTGATTTGATTTACCACGGTGAATTGTATACACATTCTCCGGGTAGAAGTTCATGGATCAATTGGCCTCCCTAAATCTTAACCACATACATTAGGAGGGAAAACACCAAACTGATCTTCAGTTCCATGTCATTTCATTATTTCAATGAATTTAGGTGTGTTAGTTCTGGGTTGTGAACACTGTCGCTCTCCAGGACCAGCGTTGCCTACCTATCAACTACACAAACTGATGAATGAAGTTGTCAGTGAGACAGGAAAGCCAGCAAGAGGACTGTCTGCAGAGTTGTGTGCTATAAAGCATCGGCCTACTGCTCTGTCTGCCTGGGTTTCAGACTCCGTGATGACTTTGGCTGGTCAGCATGGAGTCCCTATTCTCCCTAAACTATGCATCTGACACTAAGTCATGGCTTGTGAAGTAGAAAAGAGAGAGATATACTGGTCTACAGACAGAGAACTGATCCCTCTCAGGACCAGAGAGCTTAGAGCTGCGCTCGGGTCTTTGGGGAAAAAAAGAGGCTTCAAATTAAAAGAGAATAGGAGGGGAAGTTGGCTGCTATCACGTCAGAAAAATCAGGAGAGGACAGAGGAAATCGGTTGCTCACTTACGCACACACACACACACACACACACACACACACACACACACACACACACACACACACACAATCTTTCGTTTAATCTTACAACAAAGGACTTGAAAAAAAAACGTTGTTGAGTGAAGGCCCGAAGAGCCGAGGTGTGTGTGCACTGAGCGGGATCTGAAAGGTGTGTGCGTGCGTACATGTGTGAGTGTGGTTGAGCATCAAGCAGGGTTTTAGAGGTGTGTGTTCGTGGCTGTTAGAGAGTACAGGGTCTCAGGTGTGTCAGTCTGCTAGGTCTGCTCTATGATGTGATTAGGGGAGACCGACAGGTCCTCTGATCTGTTCTGATGGATTCTCCGTCTGGCCAGGAGATTCCGCCACCTCCATTCCCCTTTACTCTCCACTTCACTACCTGCTGCATGCTGCTTTATACAACACCAGCCCAAACTGCACTTTAGTCACTTCTTCTGAAATATCCTGTCTTAATAGACACTGTGATTGGTTACAGTACTGACTGACCACTCCTCACAAAGCCTGTTAAATCATCTGATGCTGTAAGAAGTTGAAAACAAGGTAGGGTAAGTTTTGTCCTGTGAACAGCCATTAGTTATAGTTCTGCCCTCTCACAGAAGTAGCTACATTTGAGGTTAATGAACATTGCTTCTAGTATCAACAGTAACAGGAAACTTCTGACAAAAGGGCCGCTTCTTTGTGCAGCCTAATTGGAAGCTAGAAACGTATAACATCTGAAAAAAAGTCTATAACAGTAAAACTTCAATTAATAGCCTGGCCGTTTATTTGCTTTAACCACTGAACACAACCGCCGCGTATTAGAGACCTGCTTTTATTCCCTTAATGCCACATAGAGACCGGCTTTTATTTCCTTAATGCCACATAGAGACCGGCTTTTATTCCCTTAATGCCACATAGAGACCGGCTTTTATTTCCTTAATGCCACATAGAGACCGGCTTTTATTTCCTTAATGCCACATAGTGACCGGCTTTTATTCCCTTAATGCCACATAGAGACAGGCTTTTTTTTCCTTAATGCCACATAGAGACTGGCTTTTATTCCCTTAATGCCACATAGAGACCGGCTTTTTCTTTCCTTAATGCCACATAGAGACCGGCTTTTATTTCCTTAATGCCACATAGAGACCGGCTTTTATTTCCTTAATGCCACATAGAGACCGGCTTTTATTCCCTTAATGCCACATAGAGACCGGCTTTTATTCCCTTAATGCCACATTGAGACCGGCTTTTATTCCCTTAATGCCACATAGAGACCGGCTTTTATTTCCTTAATGCCACATAGAGACCGGCTTTTATTTCCTTAATGCCAGAGACCGGCATTTATTTCCTTAATGCCACATAGAGACCGGCTTTTATTTCCTTAATGCCACATAGAGACCTGCTTTTATTTCCTTAATGCCACAGAGACCGGCTTTTATTTCCTTAATGCCACAGAGACCGGCTTTTATTTCCTTAATGCCACATAGAGACCAGCATTTATTTCCTTAATGCCACATAGAGACCGGCTTTTATTTCCTTAATGCCACAGAGACCGGCTTTTATTTCCTTAATGCCACATAGAGGCCGGCTTTTATTTCCTTAATGCCACATAGAGACCGGCTTTTATTTCCTTAATGCCACATAGAGACCGGCTTTTATTTCCTTAATGCCACAGAGACCGGCTTTTATTTCCTTAATGCCACATAGAGACCGGCTTTTATTCCCTTAATGCCACATAGAGACCGGCATTTATTTCCTTAATGCCACATAGAGACAGGCTTTTATTTCCTTAATGCCACACACAGAGACAGGCATCAATTTCCTTAATGCCACATACAGAGACAGGCATCAATTTCCTTAATGCCACACACAGAGACAGGCATCTATTTCCTTAATGCCACACACAGAGACAGGCATCTATTTCCTTAACAACACACAGAGACAGGCATCTATTTCCTTAATGCCACACAGAGTCAGGCATCTATTTCCTTAATGCCACACACAGAGACAGGCATCAATTTCCTTAATGCCACATACAGAGACAGGCATCAATTTCCTTAATGCCACACACAGAGACAGGCATCTATTTCCTTAATGCCACACAGAGACAGGCATCTATTTCCTTAATGCCACACACAGAGACAGGCATCTATTTCCTTAACAACACACAGAGACAGGCATCTATTTCCTTAATGCCACACAGAGACAGGCATCTATTTCCTTAATGCCACACAGAGACAGGCATCTATTTCCTTAATGCCACACACAGAGACAGGCATCTATTTCCTTAATGCCACACACAGAGTCAGACATCTATTTCCTTAATGCCACACAGAGACAGGCATCTATTTCCTTAATGCCACACACAGAGACAGGCATCTATTTCCTTAATGCCACACACAGAGTCAGACATCTATTTCCTTAATGCCACACAGAGACAGGCATCTATTTCCTTAATGCCACACAACTTTTTCTCAATAGAATGTTGAAAAGACTACCACCCTGTTTACTGTGACCAGTATGACCAGTATAAACATTACAACAACAAACCCATTGCAGATCAGACTTGCAAAGACTAGGCTGCCTATCATACACACATTACCACCATTCTCTCACTTGTGGTGCCTCGTCTTCCCCGTAGTTGCAACCAGATCACACAAGATAGACTTCGGTATTCAACGTTTGTCCAGGTGCCCAGGACATCGGGAGATGCCTTCAATACCGTACACTAGGAGCAACTTAACCGTCCATGTTTGTTCCTGTATTAACAACCTTTACTTTCACTTCACCCAGAGACGTTTCCCCCCCCCCGGACAAATGTCGAATACTGAAGTGACATGAGATATTGTTGCTAGTTGAGCCGACCATATCAAACCACACTGGTTGCTCTCCTTTATCTTCTTTTGCACAATCTTTACGGTACTCGCTGAAGTTCACCTGTAAACCCAGTGTTTATGTGATTTTCTTTTGCCGAAATGTGTGCCAATACTCAGCTTTAAAAGTTAAATCAATGGTGCCCCCCAGTCAGTAATTCGACCATGAGAGAATATCGACCATGAGAGACTCCGCCACCTCCACTCCCCTTACTCTCCACTGTCAAATGGCAATCAAGCATCGATCATCATATCACCTGAATAAGAGACTCGATATTTATTGGAAAGGAGCATCAAGCTCATCACCGTTCACTTTCACCACCCTGTGAAGTTCATCATAATTTATGTAATCTGTAGCCTAATAAACTGCATGGTTTCCCAAGTCGTAGTGGGAGGACCAACACACCATATAATCGTGTGACTCCAAAGTTTACTTAGATACGATGGTTATTATATCAATACTTTGATAAGATGGTTATTATATCAATACTTTGATAAGATGGTTATTATATCAATACTTTGATATGATGGTTATTATATCAATACTTTGATAAGATGGTTATTATATCAATACTTTGATAAGATGGTTATTATATCAATACTTTGATAAGATGGTTATTATATCAATACTTTGATATGATGGTTATTATATCAATACTTTGATAAGATGGTTATTATATCAATACTTAGATATGATGGTTATTATATCAATACTTAGATACGATGGTTATTATATCAATACTTTGATAAGATGGTTATTATATCAATACTTTGATAAGATGGTTATTATATCAATACTTTGATATGATGGTTATTATATCAATACTTTGATATGATGGTTATTATATCAATACTTTGATAAGATGGTTATTATATCAATACTTTGATAAGATGGTTATTATATCAATACTTTGATATGATGGTTATTATATCAATACTTTGATATGATGGTTATTATATCAATACTTTGATATGATGGTTATTATATCAATACTTTGATATGATGGTTAATATATCAATACTTTGATAAGATGGTTATTATATCAATACTTTGATAGGATGGTTATTATATCAATACTTAGATACGATGGTTATTATATTAATACTTTGATAAGATGGTTATTATATCAATACTTTGATAAGATGGTTATTATATCAATACTTTGATATGATGGTTATTATATCAATACTTTGATATGATGGTTATTACATCAATACTTTGATAAGATGGTTATTATATCAATACTTTGATATGATGGTTATTATATCAATACTTTGATATGATGGTTACTATATCAATACTTTCAATACTTAAAGGTGTTTCAACCACCATTTCTCACATAATTAATTTTACTGACAGAAAAATATCCCACCATGCACTGAACATTACCAGTCAGTATTTACAACCGAAACTTCCTGTTATTTTTTATTTATAAGGTATGACTTTATTTGCATAAAAACTATGGATGGAAATGTGGTTAGTGACTGACATAAGTAAAACTTGCTGATGCACAACAACATTTCTAAATGTCATCTTTATTCTACTATTCTACCTCTTAACAGTAATTTGAGACCACAACTGAGTTCCTAAAACGTTTTGGACAGCACACTTGTCTGAGTTTCCCATCCAATGACCTGAAGAGTTAGATGTCAATCTGTGGGAGATTAAGCAGTTTATTTTGTCTCGCCAACCGAGTACTTGAAAAGTAAAGTGGTTAATTTATTTACTTTGCCCTTCAAAGGCTCATTGATGCTTAAGACGAAGGGGGGAATGTGGCTAATTCAGAATAAGGTCAATAGAAGCAAGCTTTGAAGTGAACATATAAGTAATGACATGGAGCGCCAGTGGGCGGCACCGCCAACGCAAAGCGGACCCTTTCATCACAGCTCCAGCTAAGACGTTCCCACAGCCTAACCCTCGACAAAACCCGAACCTTGAGAAAACCTTCATCCAACCACATTCATCCACTATAGCATAAACCTTTATCTAGTCTTAACCCCAACAAAACCAAATCCATCCACTATAGCATAAACCTTTATCTAGTCTTAACCCCAACAAAACCAAAATCCATCCACAATAGCATAAACCTTTATCTAGTCTTAACCCCAACAAAACCAAAATCCATCCACAATAGCATAAACCTTTATCTAGTCTTAACCCCAACAAAACCAAAATCCATCCACAATAGCATAAACCTTTATCTAGTCTTAACCCCAACAAAACCAAAATCCATCCACAATAGCATAAACCTTTATCTAGTCTTAACCCCAACAAAACCAAAATCCATCCACAATAGCATAAACCTTTATCTAGTCTTAACCTCAAACAAAACCAAAATCCATCCACAATAGCATAAACCTTTATCTAGTCTTAACCTCAAACAAAACCAAATCCATCCACTATAGCATAAACCTTTATCTAGTCTTAACCCCAGAATGTACTTCTGGTGTACCGAAACGCAGTGATGCTGTCGGTCTGATCGAGGCGGGACTCACCGTACTCAGCTGACCCCTGACCCCACAATTTGACAGGAGAGCATCACTCCAGGAGTGTGTGATATGTGATTACCTTGCTATGCTATGAGCTTGGATAGATATATATTGGCAGATTATTATCAATGACTTATCAACAGCTGTAACAAATTGTCCAGTGTAGGAAATCATCACAGGAACCCTAGTTTACAGAAAGACCCACATGTACAAGTGTGTATTATACGTTTTTTGCATATCCCACTCCCCCTGAGACACCCTCGGAAAGTGGGGTCACAGCCAGGGATCAATAAAAAAAAAAAAAATAATAATAATAATGATTGGATTTATCCAGCGCTTTCTATCAACTGAGGTACTCAAAGTGCTTTACATCGTAGGGGGAAAGTCACCTCATTCACCATCAATGTGTAGCACCCACCTGGGTGATGCACTGCAAGCATTTTTGTGCCAGACCACATCAGCTATCAGGTGGAGAGCTGATGAGTGATATATGCCAATTAGGAATGATAGGGATGATCAGATGGCCATGATGGAATGGGGCCAGGTTGGGAACTGAGCCATGACTCTTACAATAAGTGCCATGGGATCTTTAATGACCACATAGAATAATGACACCCGTTTAACGTCCAATCCTAAAGACAGCACCCTACGCAGGGCAATGTGGGAGCACTGGGATCTCCTTAGACAATAGGGAAGACTTTATTTTATTGAACCTTTATTTATCCTTAATGGGTCAGCGGTCAAACGACCTCCACTCATCACTGTCAAACGCTCCTTGAAACACGTCAGCGAGCAGGCCCTTCTAATAGACCTGGCCGGGGTATCCTGGAAGGATATTGATCCTGCCTGGTTATTTTTTTTAAATGCCTTCCTCACCATCTTAAATAAGCATGCCTCATTCAAGAAATTTAGAACCAGGAACAGATATAGCCCTTGGTTCTCTCCAGACCTGACTGCCAACACAAAAACATCCTATGGCGTTCTGCATTAGCATCGAACTGTCCCGTGATATGCAACTTTTCAGGGAAGCTAGAAACCAATATACACAGGCAGTTAGAAAAGCCAAGGCTAGCTTTTTCAAGCAGAAATGTGCTTCCTGCAACACTAACTCAAAAAAGTTCTGGGACACTGTAAAGTCCATGGAGAATAAGAGCACCTCCTCCCAGCTGCCCACTGCACTGAGGATAGGAAAGGATAGGAGGAGGATAGGAAACACTGAGGATAGGAAACACTGTCACCACCGATAAATCCACTATAATTGAGATTTCAATAAGCATTTCTCTACGGCTGGCCATACTTTCCACCTGGCTGCCCTACCCCGGTCAACAGCACTGCTGTCACGTTCTGACCTCTATTTCTGTTGTTTTGTATTTATTTAGTATGGTCAGGGCGTGAGTTGGGTGGGCAGTCTATGTTTGTTTTTCTATGTTTTGGGGCATTTCTATGTTTTCGGCCTAGTATGGTTCTCAATCAGAGGCAGGTGTCATTAGTTGTCTCTGATTGAGAATCATACTTAGGTAGCCTGGGTTTCACTGTGTGTTTGTGGGTGATTGTTCCTATCACTGTGTTTGTCGTCACAGGATAGGACTGTTTTGCGTCCTCACATTTCTTGTTTTCGTTAGTTTGTTCATGTGTAGTGATTTATTAAAATATGAACAACCACCACGCTGCGCTTTGGTCCGCTTCTCCTCCTCCTACAGACGAACGCCCTTACAGAATCACCCACCGCAACAGGACCAAGCGGCGTGGTAACGGGCAACAGCGGCACAAGGAGGAATGGACTTGGGATGATGTGTTGGACGGCAAGGGTTGCTACACATGGGAGGAGATCCTGGCGGAAAGGATCGCCTTCCATGGGAACAGGTGGAGGCAGCGAGGAGAGCAGAGGCAGCCGGAGAGAGGAGCCGGCAAGGAAGCCCGGGAGTCAGCCCCAAAAATTTATTGGGGGGGGGCTAACAGGGAGTATGGCTACGCCAGGTAGGAGACCTGAGCCAACTTCCTGTGGTTACCGGGGGGCTAGAGAGACCTGGCAGGCACCGTGTTATGCTGTGGAGCGCACGGTGTCCCCAGTGCGGGTGCCTGCCCGGTGCGGTACATTCCAGCTCTGCGTATCGGCCGGGCTAGAGTGGGCATCGAGCCAAGTGCCATGAAGCCGGCTCTACGCATCTGGTCTCCAGTGCGTCTCCTTGGGCCGGCTTACATGGCACCAGCCTTGCGCACGGTGTCCCCGGTTCGCCTGCATAGCCCAGTGCGGGCTATTCCACCTCGCCGCACTGGCAGGGCGACCGGGACCATTCAACCGGGTAAGGTTGGGCAGGCTCGGTGCTCAAGAGCTCCAGTGCGCCTGCACGGCCCGGTCTATCCGTCACCACCTCCACGCACCAGCCCTCCGGTGGCAGCTCCCCGTACCAGGCTGTCTCTCCGGCCCATCCTTGCAGGGGCTCTCTCCTCTCCAGCGCTGCCGGAGTCTCCCGCCTCTCCGGCGCTACCAGAGCCTTCCTCCTCTCCAACGCTGCCGGAGTCTCCCGCCTGTTCGGCGCTACGAGAGCTACTCAGTCCGGCGCTTCCAGAGCCTTCCTCCTCTCCAGCTCCGCCAGTGCCGCTCGTCAGCCCAGCGCCGCCAACGCCGCCCGTCTGCCCAGCGCCGCCAGTGCCGCCCGTCAGTCCGGCGGTTCCAGAGCCTTCCTCCTCTCCAGCGCCGCCAGTGCCGCCCGTCTGCCCAGCGCCGCCAGTGCCGCCCGTCTGCCCAGCGCCGCCCGTCTGCCCAGCGCCGCCAGTGCCGCCCGTCTGCCCAGCGCCGCCAGTGCTGCCCGTCTGCCCAGCGCCGCCAGTGCTGCCCGTCTGCCCAGCGCCGCCCGTCTGCCAGGAGCCGCCAGTGCCGCCCGTCTGCCAGGAGCCGCCAGTGCCGCCCGTCTGCCAGGAGCCGCCAGTGCCGCCCGTCTGCCAGGAGCCGCCAGTGCCGCCCGTCTGCCAGGGGCCGCCAGTGCCGCCCGTCAGCCAGGGGCCGCCAGTGCCGCCCGTCAGCCAGGGGCCGCCAGTGCCGCCCGTCAGCCAGGGGCCGCCAGTGCCGCCAGTCAGCCAGGGGCCGCCAGTGCCGCCAGTCAGCCAGGGGCCGCCAGTGCCGCCCGTCAGCCAGGGGCCGCCAGTGCCGCCCGTCAGCCAGGGGCCGCCAGTGCCGCCAGTCAGCCAGGGGCCGCCAGGGGCCGCCAGTAAGCCAGGGGCCGCCAGTGCCGCCAGTAAGCCAGGGGCCGCCAGTGCCGCCAGTCAGCCAGGGGCCGCCAGTGCCGCCAGTCAGCCAGGGGCCGCCAGTGCCGCCAGTCAGCCAGGGGCCGCCAGTGCCGCCCGTCAGCCAGGGGCCGCCAGTGCCGCCCGTCAGCCAGGGGCCGCCAGTGCCGCCAGTCAGCCAGGGGCCGCCAGGGGCCGCCAGTAAGCCAGGGGCCGCCAGTGCCGCCAGTAAGCCAGGGGCCGCCAGTGCCGCCAGTCAGCCAGGGGCCGCCAGTAAGCCAGGGGCCGCCAGTGCCGTCAGTCAGCCAGGGGCCGCCCGAGCAGCTGCCCCTCTGTCCAGAGCAGCTGTCGCCCCTCTGTCCCAAGCTGCTGCCGCCCCTCTGTCCCGAGCAGCTGTCCCTCTGTCCCGAGCAGCTGTCCCTCTGTCCCGAGCAGCTGTCCCTCTGTCCCGAGCAGCTGTCCCTCTGTCCCGAGCAGCTGCCCCTCTGTCCCGAGCAGCTGCCGCCCCTCTGTCCCGAGCAGCTGCCGCCCCTCTGTCCCGAGCTGCTATCGCCCCTCTGTCCCGAGCTGCTATCGCCCCTCTGTCCCTAGCTGCTATCGCCCCTCTGTCCCGAGCTGCTATCGCCCCTCTGTCCCGAGCAGCTGCCCCTCTGTCCCGAGCAGTTGTCCCTCTGTCCCGAGCAGCTGCTTCACCTCTGTCCCGAGCTGCCCCTCTGTCCCGAGCATCCCCTCTGTCCAGTGGGGTCATTGAGAGGGGTGGCCATGGTGAGTAAGCCAGGGAGGCGGACTAAGACAATGGTGAAGTGGGGTCCGCGTCCCGCGCCAGAGCCGCCACCGCGGACAGACGCCCACCCAGACCCTCCCCTTTAGGTCAAGGTTTTGCTGCCGGAGTCCGCACCTTTGGGGGGGGGGGTACTGTCACGTTCTGACCTCTATTTCTGTTGTTTTGTATTTATTTAGTATGGTCAGGGCGTGAGTTGGGTGGGCAGTCTATGTTTGTTTTTCTATGTTTTGGGGCATTTCTATGTTTTCGGCCTAGTATGGTTCTCAATCAGAGGCAGGTGTCATTAGTTGTCTCTGATTGAGAATCATACTTAGGTAGCCTGGGTTTCACTGTGTGTTTGTGGGTGATTGTTCCTATCACTGTGTTTGTCGTCACAGGATAGGACTGTTTTGCGTCCTCACATTTCTTGTTTTCGTTAGTTTGTTCATGTGTAGTGATTTATTATAATATGAACAACCACCACGCTGCGCTTTGGTCCGCTTCTCCTCCTCCTACAGACGAACGCACTTACAACTGCGCTCCCCACAGCAACTCGCCCAAGCCTTCCCCATTTCCCCTTCTCCCAAATCCAGTCAGCTGATGTTCTGAAAGAGCTGCAAAATCTGGACCCCTACAAATCAGCCGGGCTAGACAATCTGGACCCTTTCTTTCTAAAATGATCTGCCGGAATTGTTGAAACCCCTATTACTAGCCTGTTCAACCTCTCTTTCGTGTCGTCTGAGATTCCCAAAGATTGGAAAGCAGCTGCGGTCATCCCCCTCTTAAAAGGGTGCCACAGGGTTCAATTCTTGGACCGACTTGCTGCTGGTGAGTCTCTGATCCACCTCTACGCAGACGACACCATTCTGTATACTTCTGGCCCTTCTTTGGACACTGTATTACCAACCCTCCAGACGAGCTTCAATGCCATACAACTCTCTTTCCGTGGCCTCCAATTGCTCTTAAATACAAGTAAAACTAAATGCATGCTTTTCAACCGATCGCTGCCTGCAACTGCCCGCCCGTCCAACATCACTACTCTGGACGGTTCTGACTTAGAATATGTGGACAACTACAAATACCTAGGTGTCTGGTTAGACTGTAAACTCTCCTTCCAGATTAAATCTAGAATTGGCTTCCTATTTTGCAACAAAGCATCCTTCACTCATGCTGCCAAACAAACCCTTGTAAAACTGACCATCCTACCGATCCTCGACTTTGGCGATGTCATTTCCAAAAGAGCCTCCATTACCCTACTCAATAAATTGGATGCAGTCTATCACAGTGCCATCTGTTCTGTTACCAAAGCCCCATATACCACCCACCGCTGCGACCTGTACGCTCTCGTTTGCTGGCCCTTGCTTCATACTCGTCGCCAAACCCACTGGCTCCAGGTCATCTACAAGACCCTGCTAGGTAAAGTCCCCCCAGTCCAGTGACCAACCAGGACCGACCATGCTTAGCTTCAGAGGCAAGACAGCAGCGGAATGCAGGGTGGTATGCTGCTCGATAGGGGTATGCTGCTGGTATGCAGCCATCGTCATTAATATAAAACATTCACAAAGTAGCAAGCTAGTTCATGTAATATACATGTAGAGAACAAACTGAATCAAGAAATAGGCTGGCTGGCTAATGTAATATAAAAAGAGAAATTAAACACTAACTCACACACAGTGGCAATCTAATCAACCGCAATGAAATAAACCAAGTCTAATTGGCAAACAGGCCAGCTAATCTAACGGAGAAATCTCAAATCACACAAACATGAGCTGAAGGAGATTGGAGAATAGAGGAATAGGAAAGTAGCCCATTCACAAAAGTGTCATGCTAATATCGCAGATCCTACAGTAGAACCTGACTGATTCACAAATCTGACAACAGGCTGGCCAATGGTTCTAGAGTGCCAGAACATTCAGCTCATCATCACTTCAGCTGAGAGGTTCATTCATTTCTTAGCCTATATTCACAGATGCACTTGGGTCATGCCAAGAAGTTTAGAGAGGGAACCACGTCGACTCCAGGGGGGACAACAAATTCAAGAAACAAGACACGTCGCTGAATAATGCTGGGCAATAAAATGGAGGTTGGAGTGGGCAGCCATGTCACTGCTGCTCTCCCGGGGATATCAATATGGAATATGAACACACTATGAATACGGTGGAGGGAGGAGACCACCTGCTCTCTATTTCCATCTTACAACTCATTGTTTATGGTCAGTATGCTTGTCTGAGTTTCCCGCCCGACGACCTGAAGAGTTAGAAGTAAATCTGTGGGAGTTTAAGCAGTTTATTTTGTCTCGCTTGTGGTGCTTGAAAGGAAAATTGATGAAGCTTATTTACTTTGCCCTTCAAAGGCTCATTGATGCTTAAGACGAGGGGGGAAACATAAAAAATGTGGCTAATTCAGAATGAGGTCAGCAGAAGTGAGCTTTGAAGTGAACATATAAGTAATGACATGGAGGGGTAGTTTCTGATCTACATGATTAGTTGGACCCACCTGGTGTCACAGGTCTAAATCAGTCTCTGATTAGAGGGGAACAATGAAAAAATGCAGTGGAACTGGCTTCGAGGTCCAGAGTTGAGTTTGAGGGCACAACATTAAAGCATTAACCTTCATCTAAAGTCCTAACCCCAACACAACCAAATCCATCCACTATAGCATAAACCTTCATCTCACCATAAACCTAGCAACTTTATGACCTTAACAAAAAAACAACACTTCATCTACGTACCTCAATACCAGCCTGAACAAGCACCTAAACCTTAAAAATGAACACAAACTGTTTCACACAATTACCTCATCAGGCTGACTCACTGTACTCAGCTGACCCCTTGACCCCACAAAGTGACGACTGAGCATCACACTGCAGGAGTGTGCGGACAGGTGATGTGTGATTACCTTGCTACCGTTATGCTACAATCCTGGATAGAGCCAGGGATTGTCTCCTGGGTGCAGAGGTTTTTTGTGTGTGTTGTGGTGTGTGTGTGTTGGAGCTGATTATGAATGGAATCACCCCCCCCCCCCCCCCTCAGAAGAACTGGCCTGGTTCATAAAGCACTTCATTATACCTGCACTTCTCACCAATATTCCGTAATTTTCCAAGCCACTGAATGGGAATGGTATTTCTTCAAAAGCTATGTGGGTTTCGCTGAGACAAAGAAAAAAAAAGAATCCCGTAGAAATAACTTTATTTTACCACATTAGCATGACTGAGTAGCACAGTGCTGCGGTGCGGTGGTCTGTTGTTCCACCAAAGGACACGCAATTAGAGATTGAGACAGAAAAACAGATTAGCTTCGAGTTCTGCTAGCATCGTTAATACCCTCAATTTCCCCTTTCATCTGCTTCCGCTTGTAGAGTAGGAAGTCAAAGAAGGTTCTGACACCAAACAAATCAAAGAACAATTAGCTTAAATGAGTAAAACAATGAGTAAACTTTTCTCTCTCCCCACTTTTCTCTCTTTCTGCCATCCATTCTCCTTTGTCTTTCTATCCCTTTCTTCTTGGTCTCAGTTATTTTGGGAGGCTAATAATTGGACTTGTGAACTGCGTATTGTCTGTGATTAGTTTTGTGGTTACTTCACAGGGGGGGGGGGGGGGGTTACAGGCTTGGACTGTAGTGGGGTGGGATTGGGGGGGGCAACATGTCTTCTGTACCCCACACACCAGTCATTCACTACTCCAAAGGGTGAAGGATGGAGGAGATGAAGGGAGTGATGCCATTCATTCACTGGGCTTGTGTTTGAAACGCAAACTTACTGAGCTCCTGAAAACTGACAATGGCCAAACATTTCTGTATATCAAACAATGTAACATGGCTTATTGTTTCTACATAGTAGCTCAAAGTAATGTCTAGTGTCTTATATGACTGTACTGTCCGATAAGAATGAAATCAAGCCCTGTGATGTGATCTAACTTCAGGAGAGTCCAGGGCAGAGAGCCAGGGATGTCACCTGATTGGCTATCTCTGCTAAAAGACTCTCTACGAGCATTCTGTGGTTTATGAAGAGATCTGACAAATGTACCTGATGATGACATGTATCTCAAGGGCCAAAATACATTTATCCTGTCAATGGCAAAAAGGGGCCAATAGATTAAAG